>NW_025920120.1:467015-550909 GCF_902686445.1 Sciurus carolinensis
TGAAAAACCCAATACAGTAATGAGGTCTGAGTCTTCTTTAGGTTGCATAGTGCCTGCTTTATGTGTTTTAATACACCAACATTTGGGGCATAAATATTTACTATTGTTTTATCTCCTTGTTGGATTCTTCCCTTTATCATTATGAAGTGACCTTCTTTGTCTCTAATTAATTTAGTTGACCTCCTCTATTTGGATATGAGAATCAGTATTCCTGCTTCTTTGGAGGCTCCCCGAGCAGCTACTCTGCTTGTTGGGGCTCCACTTAATGGGCCCATCTATTTTCCCTTCTTTCACTTTGAGCCTTATGATGTTCATGCCTGTGATGTCATTTTGTGCAAACAAAATATAGTTGGCTCTTATTTTTTAATCCATTTTGTCAACCTATGTCTCTTAACTGAAGGATTGATAACATTTATATTATGATTTAAGAGAGAAGTTTATTAATTTTTGCCATTTTGATTATGTTTAACTTGGTCCTGTTTCTCATTTGCTTAGCTACCCTTCAATTGAGATTTGTCCATTTGTGAGATCTGGAGTTTGGTTTTGATTTCTTCTGTGTGTACTATTTCTTCAGTATCATTCATGAATTCTTTCGGTTTCTGCTTATCTTGGAAGGTTTTATTTCATGTTCAAATCTGAAGATAGCTTCGCTAAATGTAAGCAATCTTGGTCAACAGCTATTTCTTTCAGGGCTTGAAACACATCCTTTCAAGTCCTACTGCATTTTAGTGTTTGGATGAATAATCACAAGTGATTCTGATTGGCCTGCCAGTTGAGGCACATTTGGAAGGACAAACCACAGTTCTGAGGTTAGGTAAGAAACAAAATGGAGTTGAGAATAGAAAAGGAAAGAGATGGATATTATTGAGACTAGCAAATCTGATAAGAGCATCTTGGTTTTGATGAAAAATATACCATTTTTGTGTGTAGTCCTAGAGATGGAACCATGGGAAGTCTACTACTCAGCTATAGACCTAGTCATTTTTATCTTTTATCCTGAGACAGGGTCTCACTGAGTTACTCATGTCAGCTGGGACCTCAGAAGCCTCTGACTCCTCTGAATTTCTGGGATTACAGGTGTGTGTCACCAGACTTGATTTAAAAAATAATATTTCCTGAGCACGTAATGTTTTCTAGGCACTGTGCTATGAGCTCTAAGTGAATTACTTGATTGAGTATAATTATTAGAAAAAATCTAGGCAGAGTGGGACAATTAATTTAGAGAGGTAGTGTAGCTTGCTTAAAGTCACAAAGCTTGAAAACAGAACTAGAGGTAAACTCAGTGTAACTCCCGAAGCTATAATATTTCTACTACTAATAATAACATTATATTATTATGTTAATAAATGCTGTATATTTATTTCAACTTTTGGGGAAGACCTCTTGTTTTAGTCAGCTTTTGCACTATAGCAACTAAAGCATGTGGCCAGAGCAATTGTAGAGGATGAAAAGTTTATTTGAGGGTTTCAGAGGTCTTAGTCCATACAAGGTCAACTCCATTCCTCAGGACTGAGTCTAGATGAGGTAGAACATCATGGCAGAAGAGTATGGCAGAGAGAACCAGTCCAAGCAGTATGAGACTCCACTCACCAACTACAAATATATAACCAAAACCACACCCCAATTCCCAACTCCTCAAACCATACCCTACCACTTCAGTTACCACTCAGCTAATCCCTGTCAGGGGATTAAATCACTGATTCAGTTAAGACTCTTACAACCCAATCATTTCTCCTCTGAACTTTCTTGCATTGTCTCACATATGTGAACTTTTGGCAGACACCTCACAACCAAACCATATTGCTTCTCCACTTCTGCTAAGTGATCAATCATGTACACATTCTATACAGAGTCAGGAAGTTGTGATCCATCCTGATGCTTTGTAAGGTTCATGACTGACATTTCAAAAACAAAAGACAGCGTGAACAATAGAATGCATGACAAATTTTACTTAAAGTTTTGTATTACACAGAAGTCTTCAGCTAAGATCCAAAAACCCATTTTTACCGTAGGTTCAATGAGCATCGATAGGTGTGTTGAAAATGTTATTGGATAAAAGGACATGACACAATCGTAGTCCACCCAGGGGGGAATCCCAGACAAGGCCTGTTGTTAGGTCCATTTGGGAAGCAGCAGAGAGTCCCTATGTGGGGAAAGAGGTGGATCTTCTGGATAATTCTCTTTTCTGTTTTGAAAAGTTTCCATATAGTCTTTCATTATGGATGTTAGCACTCAGAAAATGAATCCCAAAATAAGCTGTGTTAGTATGCTGAGTACTGTCTCAGCTTCACATGAGAATTAATAGTTCATGTTCACTTGTTTCTCCTTAACACTTCCACGGCACATGGGGAACAGCCATCTAAATCACAATCTTATGTGATGTTCACTGTTGCCACAGAGATCATGCTGAAGAGCAGCAGGGACCCTGAGGCCTCGTCCTCCATCCACTACTCCTCCTGCCATCAGTGCTAACAGGGTCCTCCTGCTGCTGCAAAATGGCATGGGCTAGTAGCATTCCTTCTGTTCCCTACACGGGCACAGACACGTGCAAAACCCAACCAGAACACCACATTGAGGAACTGTGGTCCGTCTTGCTATCAGCCAGCGCTGGGCAGCAAACAGAATCTTTCTCTGAATGTTGGTACTGATGTGCTGCTGAACAGCTGTGAGCAGGATTCAGGAAGCATCTGTAGTCTTTTGCTAGGACAGCCCTTTATCAACGTCCCACAAACTGGAGGTTTTTAACACAGAAGCAGCATTGGAACAGGCTGGACGTCTGAGATCCAGGTTGGTTCCTGTCGTGTCCCTCGCCCGCAAGAAAGCACGACACAGGAATCTTCCTTCAGCAGTTTAATCAGGACCTTATATTATAAAACCATGGTTTTCTTCTTCTTTCTCCTTGAGCCGAATTCATACACTTTTATACTCTTGCAATAGCCAATCTACTCCTGCCACTTGGCCTATGTTCATAGGTGCTCCCATTTGCAACAGTTGGCTCAACCAAATGTGGGCTTGTTTACCTAGAAAGCACTTCAGGAAACCAGCGCCATCTTATCATGGTGGTGAGGCGGCTCGCCACAGGTTCCTTGTGAGGGTGCTAGGCAAGAACTGCTCCAGGCCTTTCTCTTAGCTTCTGGCACCTCTTGGCCATATCTCCAACCTGCACATGGTATTCTCCCTGTAGGTCTGGCTGTTCAAATGTCCCATTTTGTAAGAACCCCTATCATACGGAATTAAAACCCACCCTAATAACCTCATTTTCAACTAATTACAGCTGTAATGACTCTATTTCCATTAGGTCACATTCTGAGGAACTGGGGTTTAGGACTTCCACACATGGATTTTGGGGGACAAAATGCAATTATACCATCAAGGGGTGGTGAGCTCTTGCAAAGGAGTGACAACAGGAAGCTGTCAGCACCTGTGCTGGATGCTCTCCATCCCCTGCTTCAGCTACCCTCTCCAACACTCTCCACCTTGCTCTGTGTTGGAAGGCTGACCTCTGAAACCTGCATCCTGGAGCATCCTGACCTCCCATGAGCTTCTGTCAGACTTGAGTAATGGGAGATATGGGCAGGAGCCTGGGTGGTGGGAAGAGAGGAGTCAGGCTGTACTACCCCATGCTCCTCTTCCCATCCCCTCCCAACTAAGTTTCAAATTCCTGTCTTTCCATGCGTCTTTCCTATTGAATATTTGACAGATAAAACTGAATAATATTGGAAGTATGGGTGAATGTGTATGGATTGCATCAGAAGCACATTCAGGAATATGAGGTATGTTCACAAGCGCCTTTCCTGTAGCTCAGGTGGTTCACTTGGGAGAGCTTCCCAAATGTGCCTTCAAAGAAATGATGTTTGAGGTGATGGATATGCCAGTTATCCTGATAGGCTCATTACCCATCATATAAATGTAGTGGAATGTCATTCAGTGCCCCATAAATATGGGAAAGTATGATGTGTGAATTAAAATAAATCTTTAAGAAAGTGTGCTAACAAGTCCGAACATAATTGTTTTTTATTTTTCATGCTATTTTTGGGAGAACTGCAAAATGTTCTTTAAAACCCAAACACACTTGCTTTACTGGTTTCCATTAGTGCATTCTCTTCTTCCTGAGATAATGGGCTGTGGGCTGGTCAACCCGCAGCTTGGAGAGCAAGAGGTCTCTTCCCCAGGTCCTTCCTCCACCTCTTGGAATGAGGCATGTGGGGGCAGCGCCCGCCACCCTGAGCTCTTTCCCAGGAGCCGCCACTGGGTGGTTGGAGCCGCACTGCTGCCCAAGCGCTCCCCGAAATCTGTGTGGGCATGGGAGGGAGGGGACCTGGCAGCGGGATGGGACCTCCTTCCTCCATTTGGGAACCATGAGTCAGGCCGCTGGGATGCAGAAACCCGCCCCCCAAGGCGCAGCGGGAGTCGGCGGGATCCATGCGGCCTGGGGCGGGCCGCCACGAGGCTGGGCGGGACCTGGACAGGGCGTTGCGCGGCTGCGCAGGCTGCGTGGGGCGAGCTCCTCCCGCTGCGCTCCCAGAACTGTGAGCTCTGGGCACCTGCAAGTGTGTAGTTCCCACGCTACTGCTGCAGCCGCTTCCTTAGGAGCGAACTGGCCCTGGTGCTGCTGGTGGCCAGGCGATGTGAAGCGGCTCCCCACAGTGTAGCCGGATCTCCCGGGATGTGGCTCAAGCCAGAGGAGGTGCTGGTGAAGAACCCTGAAGCTCTGCGTGGCCCAGAGTAGCAGCGGGTACTTCTTGCCACAGCGGCTGCAGCAGGCATGGCGAGGGGATCGGTCATCTCACCGGTAAGAGGGTGGCGGGAGTGGGCCGGGCTTGGGGTCTCGCTCCCTGCAGCACCCGCCGTTCCCAGTCCGGGGTTGGGACCCGGAAATCCGGGAGGCGCCTGTGCAGTCGGCAGGGCTGATAGGGGCTCGGGGGTCGTGCGGACGCTGCCTGGGCGGCCGGGTGCGCTGCGCGGGGTGCGCTGGGCGGGCCTGTGCGCCGCTGTGCCGCGCTTGCGGAAGTGCGAGCGCTGGGCACCCTCAGGTCTGCGTTTCCCGCGCAGCCGCTGCCGCCGCCTCCTCCAGAGCGAGCTAGGCCACATGCGGCCTTGGCCCAGGCGACGTGAAGCGGGGCACCAGAAGAAAGGGAAAGCAGCCCGAGGAGGTGCTGCTGAAGGACGCCCTGAAGCTCTGGGTGAACCAGTGGAACAGCGGCTCTTTCATCCTAGGGCGGTGCTGCGGGCACGGCGAGGGGGGCGGTGGCCTCAGAGGTAAGGAGCTCCTGTGGGGTGGCCGGCCTCAGCTCCCAGCCCGGGGCTGAGTCGGAGGTGGGGATTTCTTGGGAGACACGGGGTCAGGATGGACTTGCCTCCGGTTTGTTTCCTTTCTTCTGCATTTCTCTGTCTTGTCAATGGTGTCTACTCCGCGCCCTCCCCCTCAACCCCGCCAAAAAGCCGGCCTTTGTTGGAGTGTTGGAAAGCAGTTGTCCTGTTATTCTTCTGCCCTGCAGCTCTGCTGTGCTTCTTAGTTCCTTAAGTTTTTCTTGATTCTTTCCTTTATTTTTATAAAGAAAAGCATGTCATCTTTGAAGAAAGTTTTATTTCCTTCTCTCTCTGTATACCTTCTGTTTCCTCTTTTCGTCTTAGCATATTAGCTGGATCCTTCAGTGTGATGTTGAATAGGAGTGATAAGAGAAGTTGTCTTTACCTTGTTCCTGATTATCAGGAAAGTAATGAGTTTCTCTGTGTAATATTAATTGTAGGGTTTAGGGGCGAGAAGGTGAATGATATTATCAAGTTAGACAAGTTCTTGATTCCTCATTTGCTGTTTTTTTTTCCTTTAATCATGAATGGGTGTTCCATTTTGGTCAAATGCTTTGTGTATCAATTGGGATTATTTTGCGATTCCCCCCCCCCTACTTCTATATTGATGAATTTTTGAATGCTGGACCATTGTTGCACACTTGGAGCAAGTCCCACTTGGTCATGAGGTATAATTTCTTTTATATGTTGGTGGATCCTGTTTGCTGGTGGTATTTTTTGTGGTGTGAACAAATGAAGTCAGGGAGTTGGGCATGCTAGGTAAACCCTCTGCCCCTGAGCTACATCTCTAGCCCCACCCCTTTCCTTTTCCTTTGTGTGACTGTGACATGGGTTTCTTGTAGGCCTTGGTTTTCTTTTCTTCCTTTTTTTTTCTTAAATGCATTCTGAAAATCCCTGGGTGATTTTGGTTGGTGTATTTAGGCCATTCACATGTAAAGTGATTGTTAGCATTGTTAGATGAATCTCTACCAGGTTGGTAACTGTTTTCTATTCCTTATTCTGTTCTTTTTCTTTTGAACCTCCTTTCCTGACTTCTTTCACAGTTGAATGCTTGGTGATGCCATTTATCTGTTAGCTTGCCAACAGTAGGTTGAAAAGAGTTTGTAGTATATATTTTTGGTTTGGAAGATAATTTCCAGATTAGTCTGTGTCTACCTTCAAATATTATGCTGTTTCACATGAAATGTAGATTTTTTTTTTCGTGTATTTGGGATTGAACCCTAAGCACTGTGCCATATCCCCAGTCCATTTGTAACTTTATTTTGAGACAAGTTCTCAGAGTTGCTGAGGCTGGATTTAAACTTGTGATCCTCCTGCCTCAGCCTCCTGAGCCACTGGAATTGTAGGTGTGCACCACCATGCTTAGCCGAGATGCAGATATACTAGTATTCCCAGATTCTGTCTCATCTTTTCTGACATTGTCATCCATTTTACTTATTTACATAGTGTAATCACTCAATAAATTTTTTGTTAACCGTTCAAACATTTCTTTTAGATTACTTAGAGATAGGAAAAATAAGAAATTTGAATCTACCCTCATTCATTTCCTGAGACACACTTCTTCTCTTTACGTAACTCAGAGCTACTGACCTATGTGTTTTCTTTCTCTGACGAATTTGATAGTTAGGTCTGCTGGAAATGGACTTCCTGTTCTTTTTCAAGAAAGTCTTTCTTTTTCAATTTTGAAGGATAATTTCACTGGACACAGCCTGGCATGGTGGTCCTTGCTGGTAATCCTACCAGTTTGGTAGAAGGAGGCAGTAGGATCACATCTTTGAGGTCAGCCTCAGCAATTTGTTGAATCCCTGTCTCTAAACAAACAATAAAACAACTGGGGATGTGGTTCAGTGGTAGAACACCCCTAGATTCAATACCAAGTATCCCCCCCCCAAAAAAAAAATCCTCACTTCCTTTAGATTTATTGGTTTGTGATTTGTTTCTTTCAACACCTTATGTCAACTCCCTTGATCGCATGCTTGGAGAAGTCTGCTATAATTATCATGTTCTTCCTAGGCTGTCTGCTTCACACCCCCTCTTCTTTATAAAGATTTTCTTTTTGTTTCTGCAATTTGAATATGATATACCTCAGTGTAGATTTGTACATATTTTTTCCTTTTTTTAACAATTTTCTGCGTGGTGTTCTCTGTACTTCTTGGATCTGTGATCTGGGGTGTGTCATCAGTTTTGGAAAATTCTTGGTCATTATTGCTTCACATGATTGCTTTCCTCTTCTCCTGTTTTTCCAGTTTGGGATCCTTGTATCTTTGGGAATTATCCCCAGCAGTCAGATATTGTGTACTTCCTGTGTCTCTGTCTCTCTCTTGGCTTTTCAGTGGTTTTGGGGGTTTCTGTTGATCTGTCTTCAAGTTCACTGATTGTTTTCTAACCGTCCCATCTACTGATGAGCCATGAAGGGCAATCTTCATTTTTGTTTATTTCTATTTGTTTTGTTTTTCATTTCTTAAAGTTTCCATCTGTCTGCTTTCATGACCTAGTCTTCCATACTCTGTACCTTTTCTTTAGAGCCCTTCACCTATAAATCACACTTATTTTAGAAGTTCTCTCAAACTACCAAATTCTTTCATATCTGTGTGTCATTCTGATGCATGCTTTATCTTTTAATCATGTGTATTTTCTTGCCTACTGGCATGTTTTTCTATATATATAGAGAGAAAACTTGTTGTTATTTATATTCATGTATAAATTATAAGTTGTCTATATACCATAATAAGTTTTGATTTGCATATGTTAAAGGATTCCTGCATCCCTGGGATAAAATCAGCTTAATTATGGTGTGCAGTGTTCTTAATATGTTGTTAAATGTGATTTCCTAATATTTTATTAAGTATTTTTGCATTTAAGTTCATCAGGGATATTAGCCTGTAGTTTTCTTTCTTTGATGTATCCTCATTTAGTTTTTGTATGAGTGTGATACGACTTCAGAGAATGAATTGGAAGTGTTCAATCCTTTTCTATTTCATGGAATAATTTGAGGAGTATTGGCATTACTTCTTTAAAGATCTCATAGAGTTCAGCTGAGAAACCATCTGATACTGAAATTTTCTTTGTTGGAAGACTTTTTGTTACTGCTTCTCTCATTGTTGGTTATTGGTCTGTTTAGATTTTCTACATTCTCTTGATTAAATCTTGGCAGGTTACATGTGTCAAGAAACATATTCATTACTTTTAGGTTTTCCAATTTATTGAAGTACAAGTTTTCAAAACAGTCCCTAATGATCCTCTGGATTCCTATGATGCCTGTGGTGATTTGTCCTTTTTATCTCTAATTTTTATTAATTTGGGTCTTCTCTCTTTTGGTTAATTTGGCTAAGGGTTTATCAATCTTCTTTAACTTTACAAATAACTCTTAATTTCATTGGTTCTTTGTATTTTTAAAAAATTCTCTATCTCATTGTGTTCAACTCTGATCTTAAATATTTCCTTCATATCAGTGGCTTTGGAATTGGTTTGTTCTTCTTTTGCAAGGGACTTGAGATGCATCATTAGGTTGTTTATTTGGGATCTTCTGATTTTCTCATATAGGCACTCATAGCTAAAAACTTTCCTCTTAAAACTTCCTTCATAGCATCTTAGAGCAATCTGGTTTGTTGTATCAATATTCTCAACGAGTCTAAGAAATTTTAAATTTCTCCCCTGATTTCTTCTATCACCCATTCATGAATCAAAAGTGTATTGCTCAATCTCTATGTGTATATAGTTTCTGAAGGTGTTTTTGGTTTTGATTGCTAATTTCATTTCATGATAAAATTCATGTAATTATATAAATTATTTTATATTTGCAAAGATAGCTTTGTGGCCTAAAATATGGTCTATTTTGGAGAAGGTTCCATAAACCACTGTGAAGAGAATGTAAAATATTGTTGTTGTTTGATAAAATATTCTATAGATATCTGTTAAGTCCATTTGATTTATAATATTTTTCAGGTCAAAGAGTGTTTACTGAGTTTATGTCTGTATGACCTATCTATTGGTGAGAGAGGCGTGTTGAAATCACCCAAAATTATTTACTGGTAACTACCTGAATCTAATTCAAGTAGTGTATATTTTATGTATTTAGGTGCCTCAATGTTTGTCATAAATATTTACTACTGTTTTATCTTCTTGTTGAATTGTTCCCTTTATCATGATTAAGGGACCTTCTTTGTTTCTTCTGATTAATTTTGACCTTTTTTTTAATAATAAATTTTTCAATACTGACATTTTATTTTCTGAAGTTTATCTTTTTACAAAACAAAACAAAAAACAAAGAACAGGTATCAAAAATGTCAGAGTTTAAAGAATTTCTGCACCAGTTTTCACATAAGTCAGTGATTATGAAATTGGTAGCCAATGTAAATACTAAACACAGGCTAATTTCCCTCTTGGCCATATGTTTTTGGGTGGTTTTTTTGGAGCTACTCTTTAATAATAGCTTTTTATAAGCACCGGTCACTTTTTGAGAACCGATTTGGTTTGTCCAACAAAGTAAACAATTTTTTGTTGTGTGGCATTTTCTTCTTTAAAAAAACACTGAGCTGAACACAGAATATGTTATTTGTCTGGATCTGAACCAAATCTTTTGAGATCCCAATTACCCTGAAGAACACTGAGGACATTTATAGGGCATAATAAATGGTACATTAAATATTCATATACATCATCATAATGTCTAAGGCAGCTACTATTTTTCTAAAGAAAGAGTATTTCATTCAGAGGCTGCCCAGAGTTTGAACTATATCATAGTTTCTACATCCTTTCTGATTTGGAGTAGTTTCCCCAAAGGGAGCCATATTATTGAAACAAAAGTTTTAATATCATGCCAAATAGGCTCTGATATTTTACAGATACACCTGCATAGAACAAGATTCCTTGTTCTGAACCCTGGGTGACTACAAAGAAATCAAGAGGCCATGAAAGGAAGTAGCATTTGTAAAACTCATAGCATAATCTGTGGCAAGCAGAAATAAAAGTAGAAATTAGTAGTGGTTTTTACTCACCACTTTTGCTTAAATAAGAGAAGTATGGTCCAGTTTTGCAATTACTAGCTGCCGGTTTCTCAAATAAATAAATATATACATATATGCAAATGTAAATATATGTATATATTTTCTATTTATTATTTTTTAAAAATAAAGATCACTTCCTCACTAGCAATGAGTTAGGAAACTGGCTTCAAATTCTGATCAGATCCCTCAGTATTAGTTAAAAATAATATAAAGAGCACAGAAATCAGCTGATAGGGATTTAAGATTGCATAACTAAACCTGACTGTACATGATACTATACACAGACTGATATACACATCATTGAAATGATTATGAGAGGATGAAACAATCCTACTGAAGCCAGATTTTCTCCACATTATCCCAATTTTCATGAAAGGAAATCTGGTATGTAATTCTCTTCTTTATAGATATGAAAAAGGAAGCAAGAAGGCAAAGCTGAGAGAAACAGATGCTACCCACAGGGCAGTGGTGGCATTTGGTTGTTTTGACTTGAAGTGTTCTGTTTTTTTTTTTTTGATATGAGAGTAGCCACTCCTGCTTATTTTGATGCTGCATTTCCCTGGTGCATCAATTTCCCTTCTTTTGCTTTCAATCTGTGACTATCTTTGCCTGTAAGGTGGGTCTTTTGCCAATGACATACAGTAGGGTCTTATTCTTAAATCCATTCTGCCAGTATATTTCTTTTAGTTGGAAATTGAGACCATTTATATTAAATGTTATGGAGAGATCTTTATGAATTTCCACCATTCTGATTGATTTCTAATGTATAATTTGGTCCTGTTTCTTATTTGCCTAGCTACTCTTGAAATGAGATTTGTTCTTTTGTGAGTTCTGGAGTTAGTTTTTTTTTTTTTTTTCTGTGTTGAATATTTCTTTAAGTATTTTCTGTAGTGCCAGCTTGGTTTTAATTTCTGCTTATCTTTGAAGGTTTTTATTTCTGCTTCAATTCTTAAGAATAGCTTTGCTGGATATAGCAATCTTGGTTGACAGTTATTTTTTTGAAGACTTGGAACACAGAATTCCAAGCCCTCCTGACTTTTAGAGTTTGTGCTGAGAAATTATAAGTAGTTTTAATTGGCTTGCCTCTAAATGTGACCTCTTGTTTTTATCCTGAGGCTTTTAAAATTTTATCCTATTCTGTATGTTAGGTATTTAAATTATAATGGGTCATGGAGAGGTTCTTTTTTGATCTTGTCTATTTGGGGTTCTAAATGCCTCCTGTATCTGAATGTTCATCTCATTTTCAAGTTTTGGAAAATATTCTCTTATAATTTCCCTGAAGAGGTTATCAATTCTTGTAGCTTACATGTCATAATCCTCTTCAAAGCCAATGATTCCCACTGCCTCTTTTGTACTGAGATTGAATTCAGGAGTGGTTAACCACAGCCACATCCAAAACCCCTTTATTTTCAATTCCAACAATTTTAAATGTGTTCTCAGTATTGTCCCATAGTTATCATATACTCTGTTCATGTTTACTTATTTTCTTTCTTTAATACTGCCTGAATGTTCAAGGCTGGCCACTTTGTCTTCCAGGTCTGAGATTTTGTCTTTAGAATAG
This sequence comes from Sciurus carolinensis, assembly GCF_902686445.1. Classification (NCBI taxonomy): domain Eukaryota; kingdom Metazoa; phylum Chordata; class Mammalia; order Rodentia; family Sciuridae; genus Sciurus; species Sciurus carolinensis. The sequence goes on from NW_025920120.1 coordinate 478,893, forward strand.
TTTACTCTGTTAGAGAGACTTTGAACTGAACTTTTAATGTGACTTGTGTGTCTTTTAATTCCAAGATTTCTGTTTGGTTCCTTTTAAATATCCCTATTTTTTAATTTAATTTCTCATTCATATCATATACTGACTTCCTTAATTCATTCAGTTGTTTTTATCTTGGAAATCAATGATCACTTTTGTAATTATGCTTTCAGTTTCTTTATGTGACATTTACTTCATCCACTTCAATATCTTTGGAGTCAGTTGCTGGTGAATTATTAACTTCAGAAAGTATCATGCTAGGTTGGTTTTTTATATTTTTTGAGTTCCTGTTTTGGGTTTTATGTATCTGTTGGAATAGATTTCTCTTCTACTCTTATGTGTGAGCCTTTTTAGGGCACAGCCTTCTCTTGCCAAAGTGTTCTGGAATGATCTCAATTGAAACCCCCTCATTGGTGTTGTATCCATAGCCTTTGTGTTAATTCTCTCTCTTTTTTTTTTGCTGTAGAAATGTATGTCCTTGAGTGGAACCTGAGGGCCCTTCCCTACCATTACTACTTGGGACCTGGTCATTCATTTTTTTTTCTCTCTTTTATTTGTATGAAAGTATATCTGAAGTTTGAGTGTGGTTAATTTGTGTGTGGAGCAAGGTGTACTCTCTTTTGGCTGGGTTTAGTTCAGTAGCAGGGTCTTTACCATGAACTTGTATCCCTGTAGATTCCCAGTAGTTTCTGAGGTTTAGTTCACAGTCACTTGATGCTGTAGCTCTGGGCCCAAGACAGAATATCATAACAGAAGATCACGTCTTCTCAGCTTAGTTCATAACAACCAGAAGCAGAGCTACACTAGTGGATAGTGGGAGGTCTCTGGAAATATATCCTTTATGGAGGTCCCTGGAAATGTATCCTTTATGGAACCTGAGTCACCTATCACTGGCATATGATAATTTTCCCTTCCAATGAGAACATGTATATTTAAAAGCCTGTGATGACTGTTGTCAAGCAAGCCTGCTAAGGTCTTGGTGCCCGTCATGAAAGATAGGCTGCATTCTCGCTATGGGGATAGATTATATAATTTTTGGAAATTAACTATTTTTCCTCATTTGCTTTTATGTCTTTACAGCATATTATGAGAAACATGTCTTTCAGTTTTGATGGGGCATTCTAATATGGGTTCCAAATTGCTTTCACAAGGAAAGCAATGAAAGAAGTCAGTAGAGCCTTGATACCTGCATCTTTTACTTTGTGAGACAAGCCATGCTCAGGATAGCTTAGACGGGTGAAGAATCCCACCTTCCAGAAGGTGGGACAATGCCAGAAGTATTTCATATCAGTGAAGGTTCTTAGTTACAAACAAGATAAACTTTTGCTGTTTATTTTAGGAAAGGAATTCATTAAAGATTCTAGGATGGTCACAGAATCTCAGGGAAGGTTACTACAGTGAGGAAGACACTATTACTCAGCATAAACACTGGCACTGTCACTAAGAAGGTTAGGGAGTGGACTTCTTGCCTCATGAATTGAAATCTCTGATTAACTTATTTGTCAGATTATGGATTTGGCACAATATCTGCTTCCTCCTATTGCTCATTTTCAAATTAAAACCTCTCATAAGTCTGATTGACCAAACTAGATTGTATGCTTAAACCTGAGCTACAGAGAAGGCTGGAAAAGTGAGTCCTGGCTTCTCTCTTGTCACAGGTGGGCTATTAACATGCTCACAGGATTCTAGATAGCTGTAATATGTGTCCATTGTTCAGAACAACACAATTACATTTAGTGACATTACTGAGTACTGCAGTTAGATGAGATTAAAAGGAGATGAAAACATTTTGATTAGCTCTGTTTCTTTGTTTCTAGGAAAATTAACAAAACAAAACAAATGCTTTGAATAAGGAGTGGAGAAATTCCTAATTTTGTCAGGTCATGAAAGAGATTGTATGCATTTATTTATTTGCCCGGTTTTATACATCAACCTATTTATATGCCTGCTTTGTCACTGAGCTAGCATTGTAGGATTAAAGAGGTTTTTTTGTGGGCTTGTCTGGGAACCAGTCATCACATGGAACATTGTGCAGGGAACAGAGACAGCAGCAACACCTGAGACAAAACTTCCCACTTTTTGACTGATAATCTCCTGATGCAGGCTTGGCCTTGCTGGCTGCAAGAAGCATCTTGGCAGGTAATAAAGTCATGTCTGGAATTCTGAATATCTTTACATCACAAAATCCAGAGTCCTTTAAAAAGTTTCTTGCAAGGCTACAGAATTGTCTCTTGGGATTCAGAGGTAGGAAGGGCAAGTGGGATTGAGCCAAGACTCTGAAAACACAGAGACCAATATAGAGTGTCTCTGTCCTGCTTTGTCTGTCTGTCTCTCCATCTCTTGCAGCATACTGTGTCATCTCTTCTTCTCTCTAGCCATCTGCTTCATTGTTTCTCTCTGAAGACTGATTTTTTCTGCTTTTGTAGAAAATGGCTACTTCAGATCTTTGTTTCCTTTCTTTTCAAGAGCCTACAAAGACAACTAGGCATTTCCAAGTCTGGATTCCAAGTGCCTGGAATAGATAATTCCCAGGCAGTGTGACTTCTGTCTCCCCAAATGCATGTTTACCTGGAACCTCAGAATGGTACCTTATTTAGAAATAGGGTCTTTGCAGATGTAAGTCATTAAGATGGGGTTATTCTTGATTACAGTGGGCCATAATCCAGGGCCTAGGATCCTTATAAAAAGACAGAATTGAAGACACACAGACAAAGGAGAGAGTGTTATGTGAAGGTGAAAGAAAGATCGAAATTATGTTTCCACAATCCAAAAGATGTCAAGGATTGCGAGGAACCGCCAAAAGATAGGCGAGAGCATGGAACAAATTTTCCCTTAGAGACTGAAGACAAATGCCAACGCCTTGATTTTGGATTTATAGCCTCCAGACATGTGGGAGGATAATTTTCTGTTGCTTCCGACCATTCATGTGTGGCACTTTATTGCAGTAGCCCTAGAAAACTAATGCAATCTCCTTGGCCCATTTGGGTCTAATGTCCACCCAGGTCAGTTGTGGTCAGGATTGAAAAGTTGAACCAGCGCCCCTAAAGAAGCTACTCTAGGGAGGGGCAGTGGAGGGGCAGGCAAACTGATGAACAGATATAACAATCTTTTCCATGCTTACTCAAACCAGAGATGTTTGGTTGTACGCGGCAGTGACCAGGGGAAATAGTGGGACTCCAGGACTAAGTCTTGACCATTAGTCCTTTAGAGTTGATTTGTTTCTTGTTATATTTGTGGGTATGGGATTTTGGTAGATTCAAAAAGTGCTGATAACCCTTACTCCTCCCTGTATTCACAGCCTTTGCCTCACTTCCCAGCAAGAGTTAGACTCTATTTCCCTGCCTTTTGTTCTGGGCTAGCCTTATCACTTGTTTTGCCAAAAAAATGCAGCAGGAGAGTTGGGTGTTGGTTCTCGGCATAGGACTCAAAAGCACTACGTATTTTGCTGTTGCAATGTAAATAACCTCAACTAGCCTGCTGCGTGATAAAAAGAGACGTGACCAGTCACTTCCATCACCCAAGCAATTGCCCAACTTGTTACTATTGTCATGCTGGACCCACTAAATCCCAGCTGACCAGCCAGGGGATGGCAGACCATGAGCAAACCCAGTGAAGATCAACTGGTTCTGGTTCACACCAACAGAATCACCTAGCTGACCCATAGACTCTGGAGTGCTTTTAAGATACTAAATTTTGGAATTATTTGCTGTGCTGCAGTAGATAGCCAAATCAGAAAAAAAATGGCAATCTGGATTTTAGTAAACCTCATATTTGAAAACGGGGAAGAATTTATTCTTAAAACAGATAATTACTAGGTTCCATGTTAATAGCTGGGTCAGTTGGGCAAATCATTATAAACTTCCTGGGTGTCAATTTCCCTGTCTGGTAACTGAAGTTAGGGTTCTCCTATGTTGATTATGGGAAGAGTAAAGGAGACAAAACATGAAGTAGCACGTGATGAATCATAAGCAGGTATCATTTCTCTGTGTTCTTCCTATTGCTTCTTCATTGAATCATTGATAACTTGAGAAACTAATAGAGTCCATGTTACAGACATGAGAGTGACATGCTTCTTACCTGGGAGTCCCAGCATGATCTGACCTCTGAGCTTTCTGTTGGCTTCACTTTCCTCCCTGGCTCATTACATCCTGAACAATGGTGTCCTTTCAGTTCCTTACGCACCAAACACCTTCCTTCATGATAATCTGCGGACTTCTATTCTCTGTACCTCAGAGAGTCTTCTTTTCTCTCTCTTGATTTGAGAGTTTTATATCATAATATAATGACTGAAGTATATCCCATAATTTTGGCATGGTTGTAGAGTTGACCTCTACCCCAATAATCTAATTTCAGAACATTCCTATTTCCCCAAAAGAAACTTCATGCTCATTCTCAGTGGCTTCCTTTTCTCCCCTACTGACCCCAAACACTAATGTGGCTTCTTGTCTGTAGACTTGCCTTTTTGGATGTTCTTATAAAAATTAAATAATTTTGCATTTTTTTTTGGGTGCTGGGGATCGAACCCAGGGCCTTGTGCTTACAAGGCAAGCACTCTACCGACTGAGCTATCTCCCCAGCCCCTGCATTTTTTCATACACAATGAAATTTTATTTTTTATTCTTTTTGTAGATAGCATATTATTGTTTTCTTTTATTAATTTTTTCTTTTTAGTTATACATGACAGTAGGATGTATTTCGATGTATCATACATACATGGAGTGTAACTTCCCATTCTCATGGTTATATATGATGTGACGTTATAGTGGTCATATATTCACATATGAACCTAGGAAAGTTATGTCTGATTCATTCTACTGTCTTTCCCATTCCCATCCCCCATCTCTTCCCCTGTACCCCTGTCTAATCCAGTGAACCTCCACTCCTCCCATCCCCCTCCACCTATTGTGTGTTAGCATTTGCATCGGAGAGAATATTTGGCCTTTGGGTTTTTGGGATGGGCTTATTTCACTTAGCATGATAGTCTCCATTTTCATCATTCACTGGCAAATGCCATAATTTCATTCTTTATGGCTGAGTAATTGTCCATGGTGTTTATGTATCACATTTTCTTCGTTCATTCATCTGTTGAAGAGCACCTAGGTTGATTCCATAGCTTAGATATTGTGAATTGAGCTGCTGTGAACATTGACGTGGTCACATCACTATAGTATGCTGATGTTAAGTCCTTTGGGTGTAAACCTAGGTATGGGAAGACTGGGTCAAACGGTGGTTCCATTCCAAGGTTTCTAAGGAATCTCCATGCTGCCTACCATAGTGGGTGCGCCAAATTTGCAGTCCCACGAGCAATGTATGAGTGCACCTTTTTCCCCACATCCTCACCAACATTTATCATTACTTGTATTCTTGATAATTGCCATTCTGACTGGAGTGAGATGAAATCTCAGTATAGTTTTAATTTGCATTTCTCTAATTTTTGCATCTCTTTTAATGGCCTTTTTTTTTCCTGTTCTTTCATCTCATCTAAAGTCTTACCTCCTCCTCCCTCAAACTTCACTGTAATTCTTTGCATCAGTTCCTTGTTTGTTTTCTTTGTAGAACTTAATTTTTAATTATGTTTTTGCTTACTTGATTTTGTCTGTCTAGGCTACTAGAAAGTACAAACCATCAAGACCAAAAGGCAGCAAGTGTTGTTGATGATATGGACAAAATGTTATCCTTATGCACTATTGAAGGGGAAGTCAATTAGTATAGCCATCATGGAAAACAGCATGGAGGGCCTTAGAAAATTAAAAACAAAACTACTGTATGATCTGACTATCTCACTTTTGGGTATTTATCCAAGAGAATTTCAATCAGGATTTTGAAGGGATATTACTGCTCTCATGTTCATTGCAGTGTAGTTCACAATAGTCACAATGGGAAGCAACCTGAACATCCACTGCTGGATGAATACATAGGAAAATGTATACATGCACTGGAATATTATTAACCTGTACAAAGAAGGAAATTCTGTACAAATTCTGTTTTACCTGAAACAACACGGTGAATCTTAAGGACATTTTACTCAGTGAAATTAGTCTCAGAAGGACATGATTCCACTTATATGAGGCATCAAAAAGAGTTAAACTCAGCTGGGGAGGCTGAGTCAGGAAGATTGAGAGTTCAAAGCCAGTCTCAGCAACTTAGTGAGGCCCTAAGCAACTCAGCAAGACCCAGTCTCAAAAAAAAAAAAAAGAAAAAGAAACAAAAACAAACAGACAAAAAAACAGAGTTGGGATGTGACTCAATGGCTAAGTGCCCCTGGTTTCAAACCCTGGTGCCAAAAAAAAAAAGGGGGGGTAAATTCATAGGATCAGAGAGTGGAATGGAGTGGAATGGTGACTGAAGGGAGGGGAAGTGGGGACTTGCTAGTCAACAGATCGACAGGCACAGAGTCACAGTTATGCAAGATGAATTGGCTGTAGGAACCTGCTGGATGACATTTTGCCTATAATCAGTAACCCTGTGTTTCATGATTTGTGGAAGTGAGGTCTCATATGAAGTGTTCTTATCACAATAAAGTAAAATTTAAAACAGTGCTGAGTTTTAAAGAGAAGCTCCAAACTTCTCCCTGGTAGAAGTCATAAACTGTAACAAAGAGTACCCACGCATGGCCACCATTGTTTGGAAGTAGCTTTCCTATTGAGGTCCAATACAGTGCATGTCCCTTGCTAAATGACTGGGGAACAGAGCAAAGACTGTGACTGATTTGTGTGCAGCATTTTCTAACCTTCTGTCATCTAGTCTGTGGAGCTCTTGGTTGGGGCTTTGCTTATTTTCTGGCATGTGGGGAGTGACAGGCCCTGCATTGTTCTCTGAGTTCTGTTAATACAGCTGGGCTGCTGGCTTGGTCCATTGGCTGCAAGCATGTTCTCCTACATCAGCTCCTGGCTTGTTTCTTCAGACGTTTTGGTCTGAACCAAAAGCATTTCCTTTGTTCATTTGCAAACTGAGGATTAGCAACATCTAGACTTTTTGAAATGGAACAGAAAGGCCAGTGATTCACACAGGGAAGCTGCAGGGACCTGTGGGAGCTGTTGAGCAGACTTTGAACTGAGTAGAGATGGTAAAGAAGCCTTTTAGGTGTCCAGTGAGCATCCAGATCAGGAACCCCTTGGTTTGGCACATGTGCATCTGATGAAGTGGTGAAGAAGTGGCACCTGGTGCAGAACTGGCTCTGCTTCCTTCTTGAAGCCTTTGCCATTTCTGTGAGGAAGGGCCTTGACTTGAAAGCATTACTTGAGAAATGCCAAAGTACGCTGATCTCTTTACATGATTCTCATTTAATCTCCCAAACTCCCTGTTATCTCCTTTTGTAATACGAAGAAAAACATGAAGAACACCACCTAAGATCTCTTAGCTAGCAAGTGGCAGGGTTGGGATTTGAACCTTCTGATCCCAAAGCTCCTGTCTTTAAAAAAATTATTGTTCTTAGTTGAAATAATTCTTAATAATTAGGTTTACTAAATATAGGCCAGATACTGCAGTCCACTCTGTAAAGGACCTAGAGACAGAAAAAAAAAATGTGGTTGTAGTGCTTAAGTAACTCATAAAAAATACCTGGATGATGAATAGACATTAAATTTTATCATAACCGTCTATGTGACCTTGGAGAAGTGACATGAACTTTCTGAGTCTCAGTTCTCAGGCAAGTAAAATGAAATAGTAATTTCTACCCACTCCATAGGGTCATTGAGAAGATTTAGAGAGAAAATAGATCATTCATTCACTCAACCTATAAATATATATATATCAAGTGTTAACCACATGCCAGGCAGAGAGCTTTAGATATTAATCTAATGGGGAACACGCTTGCCCCAACCCATCACGGAGCTTACAGCATAGAAAGGAAGATAGAAAAGAAGTACAGTAATGTAAACGTGGGATACTGTAATAACAGAAGCAGGGTGTAATATGGAAATGTGTAGCATGGACACTCAGCTTCCATGTGACTCCAAAAATCTTTGTGAACCTCAGTAGCCCTGCACACATTATAAGGCATATTTATTTTGTCCACAAAATTGAATTACCTAATTTCATTAAATAGGCTGAAGTGCAGTGCTGTCAATCTAGAGTAATCTGACAATAAGAAATCTATGTTTCTTCCAGAAATGGAACTGAAGAAAGTTCTGAAGTCTTATTGGGGAAAATATGGGCAGCATATTCGTAACCCTAAGGTAAACCAAACCCCTCAAGATGTGGTTTGAATGTGGATGAGAGGTTCAAGCCCAGATCTGGACATTGGGTGACCCAGCTTTGTCACTGTCCTGGAGCATTACCTGGGCAGGTCACTTCCCTGACCAGGATGTGAGGGCCACCAGGGCAGGGATTCTTTCTGCTGTTCTTTTGTTTGCTGAAGTATCCCAAGAACTTTGGACACAGCCTAACGAATTCTAAGTACTCAACAACTAGGAGCAGACGGACTGCCTGGTTGAAACATTTAGCTCTCATTTTCCTCTTCTGCCAAGGGAGGTGGAACTGAAAGGGACTGAGCTGGCCGATGAGCACTTCTGAGTCCACAGTTGAATCATGACACACTAAAACCCCTGTGCACAATGGTCACGGGAATAATGTCACTACTATGTGAGTGCCTGGGAGTTTCCAGTTGGGTATATATGGTTTTAAAATACTCAATTTGGATCCAACTTTCCCCATGAATGTTTTATTTTTCTCATTGGTTCTTTGTGGGATCTCATGACAAGCTACCTGAATTTGTGAGAAATTATTAAGGCATTCTAAAAGGAAATAAGCAAACAATACATTTATCATTACTAGTGCTGTTGGAACGAACAACCCAGAAAATATAAGATGACATTTTCTAAAGATGACATTTGAAAACACGAATTTTCAAGAAAAGTAAAGACATACATATTCGAATAGCTTTTTCGCATGTACATGGCTGCAAATTTTGCACTAGCCTGGATGTTTAGAGAGTAATTGTTCTGAACAAGTTTATACATTGTTCAAAATAAGATAACATGAACTTTAAAGGTGTTTGCTGAGAATCTGTCAAGTTGCAGGTACTGTGCTGGGCACACTCCTACTTATCATAGTGGAATAGATGCAGAAAGCTTATTATAGTGGCAACTGAGTCTCATGCCATCTGCCCCAGAGCGAAACAGGAGACTGTTGAGTTTGCAGTATGTATGAAATATTCAATGAACATTAACTATTATTGTTATTAGATAAGGTCCCAAAGCAAGTGATTGACAAAGCTGTACAAACCCATCTGTCTGCTTTATGAGTCCAGAAGTAGCGAAGAATAATGCCACTGCCAAACATTCTCTAGTTAAATAAACATACATGTGTTTATTTCATATATATAGAGAGAATATATATGTATAAATATGTGTAGGTATATATATTTAAATAATATATTTTTTCCTTTTTCAGTTCTGTCTTAGGCAACTTGGGCTGCTATAACAAAAGTACCATGGACAGGTAGCATGGCCAACAGAAGAGACTGGAAAGTCAAAGACCAAGATACCAGCAGGTCAGATGCCTGGTAAGGGTCTCCTTCTTTATACAGGACTGTTTTCTCCCTGACCTCACTGTTAGAACACAGAGGGGTCTCTTTTGACTTCATGGAATTCTGCCTTGTCAGGGAAGAATGTGCCTGTCTAAAGCTCATGTGGCCTAACCCCATTTATGTGACCAATGGGAGTCTGATGCTCAGAGTGACTGGAGGGCTTCCTTGTGGTCACTTAGTGTATTAGTGCTGTGGTGGGGACGCCAGCCCAGCTTTCCTTGATGCCTTTGTGGGGAGCTCTGAAGTCTCCCACTGCAGCCTGGCTGGGAGTGGCAAGCCATTGCCAGAAGAGGCTCGGAGACAAGCAAGGCTGAAAGCTTCATACTATCAAGTGCAGAAAACCACAGCAAGGAGTCTGAAGGAACTGTCTGGAAAGTGGTGATGGCAGGCAAGCTTTCTGCAGCTATGTGAATGCAGCCATTCACAAAATTAATGTGAGAGTTGCTTTTCTCAGGATGCTCGTCAGTCTCCAAAGTCCCTATAGGACTAAGTATTAGTGTTAGTTTAATCTCCTCCATTTCCTCTTCCTCCCATCGATTGCTCTTTCTGTACATGCTATGACAGCATAATCCAACATGGAGTGGCGAAGGAAACCCTGGATTCAATCCCAGGATAGTGGGCAGGAAGAAAGCTCTGAATACAAACTGCATAGCTTTGAGGCACAGCTCTGCTACTTCCTTGGGTTGTCAATCTGGGTGAGTCACTTAAATACAGGGAAAAAAGAAAAACCTTCGACCTTTTTGGAATGTTGATTTGGGGAAAGATGCTGCTTCTCTCTGAAGCTCAGTATTTTCAGCTATAGTTCAGACAGTTGTCAGGAAGATTCTTGCCACTTGGTTATTCTAGAATTGCAGTCTTACTGTGTCCTTCATCAGTCATAACCTCTTTCTCCCAGTTCCTGATGGTCCTGCCTTTGGACTTCTCTTATGATGCGTGTCCCACTCTTTGGTTATAATTATCTTCATCTGTACCCACTCATGATCATGTTTACCCCATTGACTTGCTCATAGTAAATACTCATTAAAGATTTGTTGAGTGGTTGGACAATTATGAGTGTTTCTGTTCCTCGTACATCTCAGAGTGAGTAGTCATGTTGGCATGCTGTGCTTTTTATTAATCTATTATTATAGGTAACTTTGAATATGTCCCTAAGACGAAAGAATAGCAAAATGAATGCTATGAGCCCATCACTCAGCAACATTTATTATCTATCACATCTAATCTGGTTTCATCTAGTCTGCACACCCTTCCCTCCCCTCAGGTTTTTAAGCAAATTGAAGACATCACATAAAGTTCTGTAGAAGAAATTCAGAATGTACTTCCAAGAGGAGGGGATTTCTATGTGTAACAATACCCTTAACACACCCAGAAAATGAGAATATATTTTTAATATTATTGAGAATTTAGTGTTCATGTTTCCCTGACTTTTTTGTATACATATTTATATACATACTTACAATTTGTTTATCAGAATTAGGACTCAAATGAGGTACATGTATTGCTTTGTATTTTGTTGACATGTCCCTTAAGTCTCTTAAATTGTCTTTTTCTCTCTTCAATTCTGTCAGTTATCTTCTTTGTGTATTTTGGGGCTCTGTTTTTAGGTGCATATATTTTTATAATTGTTATGCATTCTAGATAGATGATGAAAATTATGAAATGTTCTTCTTTGTCTACATTAATTAACAGTTTTTGTTCCAAGGTCTATTTCATATGATATAATGTAAAAACTCCATCTGTCTTTTGCTTGCTGTTTGCATGCTGTCTTTTCCAGTCTTTTTACCTTCAACTGATTTGGGTTTTTGAATCCAAATTATGTCTCCTATTGACAGCATATGATTGGTTTATTTAAAAAAAATCTACTCTGCCTAAAAGGATGTTTGATATATTTGCCTCTAACATATTTACAGATAAAGTGGGTTTGTTTGTGCAGTTTAACTATTTGTTTTCTAGAAATCTACTTATTTTTTGTTCCTTTGTCCTCAATTTTTACCTTTTGTGTTAGGTGCAGATATTTTCCAGAGTACAATTTAAATTCCATTGATATTTCTTTTATTATAGTTTTGATTTTAAATTTTTTGAGATTACAATTAGCATCTTGATTTAAAACAACTAGTTTGTATTAGTACCAACTTAATTTGAATAACATTGTTCCTTATAGTTTTTTTTTTTTTTGTATCGTGGATTGAACTCACAGGTACATAACCACTGAGCCACATTCTTGACGCTTTTTACTTTTTATTTTGAGACAGGATCTCACTAAGTTGCTGAGGCTAAACTTGAACTTGTGATTCTCCTGCCTCAACCTTGTGAGTTGCTGGGATTACAGGTGTGTGCTACTGCAGAGAGCCACAAATTAAATCTTTAAGCATTGTATGCTTGTCAACACAGATTTATAATTACTTTATTCAGTTGTATTTTATGTCATATAGGAGAAAGAATTTCAAAGGAACAATATTTCTATGGTGGATTTTACATTCATCTACATAATTACCTTTACTGGTACTCTTATTTATTAATTTATATGTATATTATTTGTTTATTTTTGTGCTGAGCATTGAACCCAAGGCCTCCTGCATGTACTGTACCTATGAGCTACACACTAGCCCATTCCTTTTATTTTTTCATGTGAATTCAAACTATGATCTAGTGTGCTTTTATTTCAACCCAAAGGATTTTCTCTAGGATTTCAAGTAGGGCAGGTCTGCTGGTAACCAATTCTGTATATTTGTTTATCTGTAAGCACTTAACTTCTCCTTGGTTTCTAAAGGACAGATTTGGCACACAGAGCATTCTTAGTTGATAGAATTTCTGTTGATGTCACTTCACTGCCATCTGGTCTTGAAGACTTCTGGTGAGAGGCCAGCTGTTCATTTATGGAGGATTCCTTATAGGTGACAGAAGGGCTCCCTCTTCTGCCTTTGGGATTCTTTACTTGTCTTTCAGTGGTTTGGTTATGATGTTCTAGGTGGGGAATCTTTGAATTGATCCCACTAGGAGTTTGTTGAGAATTTTGGAGGTACCAATGCTTTTCCATCAGATTTGGCAAATTTTGGCCACTATTTCTCCAAATATTCTTTTGTTCCTTTCATTCTTTTTTTTATCTAATTATATTTTTATTTTATGCTTAGTTTGATAACATTTAAATAAATAGCTATGTGAAATCCACTTTTAAAAAAATTTTTTATTGTAAACAAATGGGATACATCTTGTTTCTCTGTTTATAATATGAAGTAGAGGTATACCATTTGTGTAATCATACATTTACATAGGGTAATGGTGTTTGATTCATTCTGTTATTTTTTCCTTTCCCCCCACACCTCCCACCCCTCTTTTCCCTCTATAGAGTCCCTCCTTCCTCCATTCTTGCCCCCTTCCCACCCCCCATTATGTGTCATCATCTGCTTATCAGCAAGATCATTCATCCTTTGGTTTTTTTCAGATTGACTTATCTCAGCATGATATTCTCCAATTTCATCCATTTGCCTGCAAATGCCATAATTTTATTATTTTTTGTGACTGAGTAATATTCTATTATATATATACCACAGTTTATTTATCCACTCATCAATTGAAGGACATCTAGGTTGGTTCCACAGTCTGGCTATTGTGAATTGAGCAGCTATGCACATTGCTGTGGCTGTATCTCTGTAGTATGTTGATTTTAAGTCATTTGGGTATAGGCCAAGGAGTAGAATAGCTGGGTCAAATGGTGATTCCATTCCAAGTTTTCTAAGGAATCTCCACACTGCTTTCCAGAGTGGCTGCACTAATTTGCAGCCCCACCACCAATGTATGAGTGTACCTTTTTCCCCACATCCTCTCCAACACCTATTGTTGCTAGTATTCTTGATAATTGCCTTTCTAATTGGGGTGAGATGGAATTGTAGGGTAGTTTTGATTTGCATTTCTCTTACTACTAAAGATGTTGAACATTTTTTCATACGTTTGTTGATTGCTTGTAGATCTTCTTCTGTGAAGTGTCTATTCATTTCCTTAACCCATTTGCTGATTGGGTTATTTGTATTCTTCGTGTAGAGTTTTTTGAGTTCTTTATATATATTCTAGAAATTAGTGCTCTATATGAAGTATGAGTGGCAAAGATTTTCTCCCACTCTGTAGGCTCTCTCTTCCCATTGCTGATAGTTTCCTTTGCTGAGAGAAAGCTTTTTAGTTTGACTATATCCCAGTTGTTGATTCTTGCTTTTATTTCTTGTGCTATGGGAGGTCTGTTAAGGAAGTCTGATCCTAAGCTGACATGTTGAAGATTTGGACCTACTTTCTCTTCTATAAGATGAAGGGTCTCTGGTCTGATTCCAAGGTCCTTGATCCATTTTGAGTCGATTTTTGTGCAGAGTGAGAGATAGGGGTTTAGTTTCATTCTGTTGCATATGAATTTCCAGTTTTTGCAGCACCATTTGTTGAAGATGCTATCTTTTCTCCATTGCATATTTTTGGCCCCTTTGTCTAGTATGAGAAAATTGTATTTATTTGGGTTTGTGTCCGTGTCCTCTATTCTGTACCATTGATCTACCTGTCTATTTTGGTACCAATAACATGCCGTTTTTGTTACTATTGCTTTGTAGTATAGTTGAAGTTCTGGTATTGTGATACCCCCTGCTTCGCTCTTCCTGCTAAGGATTGCTTTAGCTATTCTGGGTTTCTTATTCTTCCAAATGAATTTCATTATTGCTTGCTCTATTTCTGTAAGGTATGTCATTGGGTTTTAATTGGAATTGCATTGAATCTGTATAGCACTTTTGGCCTTTCATTCTTTTTACTGAGATTCTCAGTATGGTCACATGTCTCAGTGGATGTGTCCCACATTTCTCCAGGTTCGTTTCCTTCATTTCCCTTCCGTATTACTCCCACTAGATCATCTGAACTGACTTACCTTCCCATTTAATTATTATTATCTTTTGCTTGTTCAAACCTTCTGTTGGGCCCTCTAGAGAATTTTCACATGATTATTGTAATTTTCATCTCTGGAATCTTTATTTGCTTTTTAAAATAACTTATCTCTTTATTGATAATTGATTTGGTGAGATATCATTCTTATACTTTCCTTTAGTTTTTAAGTAATAATTAAAAGAGCTGCTTGAAGTTTTTGTCTAGTAAATCCAATGTCTGGACATCCATGGTGATAGTTTTTATTGATCTGCTTTATTCCCATAGTTTGGCCATGTTTTCTTATTTATTTGCATGTTTCATTTTCTTTGTTGAAAGGTAATGTAATATGACAATTCTTCCCCTTTACCAAAGATTTGTTTTTATTGCCATTTGCTATTGTTTGTTTAGTGATTATTAAAAAAAATAAGTCCTCTGAAGCTTGTATTCCTTCTCATATATGGTCCATCAAGGCCTCTGGTCAGTTAGCTTAGTTAGGTCAGTTAACAATTAGAGATTTTCATAAATGTATCAAAAAATGTGTCCATGCTCTTGGTGAAGGGCTCTGTTTCTGCTGCGGCACAACTTCAATGTTCAGCCACGTAGTTTAAAACTTTGCTTTAGTCTTAACTTTGAACAGTGCCTCAGTATTAGCCAGAGATGAGAACTTGAGACCTTCAGCATGCATACATCCTGGTGTTGGCATGCAGACTTCTAAATGGACAGCAATATATTAGAGCTCCTCATAACTATCTATAGACATTTATTTCTTATTTATTCCTCTTGAACTTTTTGGTTAGCCCATTACTTGCCTCAACTAATATCCACTACCCTGAGCACCCAGGATATTAAACAGCAACTGCTTGGATAAAGGCCTCGGAGAAAAGGTTCACTGAGTGAGCTCCAACACAGAACTAAGACAGATGGACTTCAAGTGGGATCTCCCAGGGAACAACTAAACTTAAATGATAATTCCTTGGGCACGGGGTTTTGAAGGAGCTCCAGCCCCATTGTGCCCCTTCATGAACTGCCAGGCTGCTGCCCTTCCACATGATGGCAGGCTCTTGGTTTTCCAGTATTGCTCAACTGGGGAAAGGGAAAAACTAGGACAACTCAAAATATCACAAAGCTTACTGTTCTTACTGGGATCCCGTGATTTCTCCTGGGTAAATTCTCCTCAGATTTCAGCAAGACTTTGGCAGATTTGTAGATCTCTAAAAAAGATGATTCTGACAATTTTCACCACAATTCTCGTTGCTTTTATGGAGAAGATTTTTGGAGGTTTTTACTGTACTATTTTCACTGAGAGCAGCTCCCTTTTTTTTTTTTTTCACATTCTTTGTCTTTTATTAAGTTCATTATTGCCATTTCCATATTTGATATCTTTGAGTTATTCACATCATATAAAATACAAACAATGACAACAATAACAACAACAACAAAACCTCAGAACTTTCTTGGTAATGTGAATTGCTGGTTTTTTTGCCCAATTTTGGTTGGGCCTTTGACATTTATGTAGCTGAATGAATCAATTTTTGTTATAATTTCTAGAATTTGTGTCATACCTAGAGATGTATTTACTATTCTTTTTTTTTTTATTATAAAATTGTAAACAAATGGGATACATGTTGTTTCTCTGTCTGTACATGGCGTAAAGGCATACCATTTGTGTAATCATACATCTACATAGGGTAATGTTGTTTGATTCATTTTAAGTTTCATTTAATCTATAGTTTCCCACACCATCATTAATCTTTGAAGTATTTTTTGGCTGATGAAATCAGATTGTTTCCTTTATCAAATCTAGATTTGCTGATTGCATCCATGTGGTATCACTTAACATGTTACTCTATCCCTGAATTTCCTGTATTTTGTGAGTTAATAGTTGTGATCCTTTTGATATTTGCTTTGTTTTTCAAGACTACTTCATAAATTGCTGTTTTCTTCCAAGAGGAGGCACATGAAGCTGATCATTTAAAAAATGCTTTTAATACTATTAGTGGATCATTACAAACATCTGTTTATTCATTGGGGCTTGCAAAATGGTAATACTCCAATGATTTCATTTATTCATAATTTCATACTTGGAATTCTGGTATAATGAAAAACTGCCTTCATCAGCTAGTTCAGTGAAGGTAAGCATAAGCAACTTGGAAGGCTGAGGCAGGAGGATTGCAAGTCGAGGCCAGCTTGGACAACACAGTGAGACCCTATGGAAAAGAAAAAAAAAGTAAGCATAATAAATTGGCATTTTTACAAAAGGAAAATATGGATTCATTAAGTTGACTTAATCATGTAAGTATTGGGCATAGTCTCTGGCATAAATGTTAAGTAGACCAGTAAAATGATGATTGTGTAGGATGGTAAAGTCTCCATTAGTTGGCACTATAGTTGCTCTTTGGGAAGGAATTGTTTTACCTTAGGGAAATAATCTGAGTCCACTTGTCAGAATAGGTGAAATCCCAAGGCTACAAGCCATCATAGCAAATGAATGAACTATTTTACTTTTAAATTAAATAGAAATTAGGAAGTGGGGTCAGGGGACAGATTAAGGGCCATAGCCATTTTAAGATTAGTAACAAGTAATAGAAAACAGAAAAAACAATTTTACATAAACTAAAAAGGTATTTCTCTCATGTATAAATGGATGTAGTTCTGTGGTGTCATCAGGGATCCAGGCTCTTTTGCTTTTATTCTGGGGCCACTTATTCAAGTTCAAATGCCTTCGGGTGTTCTGGTCATTGTCTCTACATCCTAACCAGCAGGAAGTAGAAGGGTAAAGGGTCACATGCCTCTCTTATTAAGGACATTTCCCAGGTCATGCACACGACTGATTTCCTCTTTCATTCCATTGGCCATACTATATGGCTTCACATGATTTCATGGAAGACTGAGAATTGTCTTTCCTGAGATCATATGCCCAGGTAAAAACTAAGGATCCCATTATTGAGCAAGAAGGGAAAACAAATATTGAGAATGACTAGCAGTCTCTCCCACAGAGAAGAGAGAAGAGAGGCCACAAAGCTGGGGTAAGTAACCAGTAAGAATTTTCTAGAAATGTAGTACAAATGAAATCTCAGGAACAAAGATGCCAGCTAAACTTATATAACAAATAGACATTGAAACCAGTAGTTTATCTAGTAGTACGTTTAATTATATATGTATATATATGTATATATATATATATTTTTTTTTGTGTGTGTAGTTACTAGGGATTGAACCCAGGTCCTTGTGGATGCTAGGCAAGTGCTCTAATACTGAGCTACATCTCCAGCTCTGTGAGTAGTTTATTTAGGATGTGATTCCAGGACATCAGTAGGGGAGTGGAGAAGTGAGGCAAGGAAAGGACTACCAACATGGAATGCATTTTAAGTCACTTTTGCTACTGTGGGAAACAAATTTAATTCTGCTGATTAACTCTGGGACTTACAGAACATTTGTCAGAATTATCCTGGTCCAGAAGGGAGGGATCTGGGGCATTGATATACCAAATCCTGTCCATTATTGGTTGGGGATTACGTGTAGGAACTGTTAAATCTCTAGTACTTTAACCTCCTGTGGGAGTAGGTGGAGCTGGCTTTGCCATCAGAGGAAGTCTTTTGACCAAAGAAGTTGAGCCATCTTGCTCTGCCATGTAAGGTCTGATGGGATTGGGTGGGGTCCCCATACTCAGCTATTGATATCTAATATTCTCTTTGATTGTTTTGTTGAACTGTACTTCTTCTCTCAGCTTTTAGAAACAAGTTCCTGACTGGGTTATGAGGGTACAGATTGGAGATTGAAGAAGTGGAAAAATGAAATGATCTGCAAATCAAACTAAACTGGGAGTTTTAATCTAGAAGAACATGAGAACATAAATAGGCTGTGATTTGCAAAAATCTTGGGGAAGATTTTGGATTTCTAGACTACAAGGGCACACGTGTCTGTTGATCTATAACAGATTACTTCAAACCTTAAAGCAAAACCCAGTATCTCATACTCCTGTAGTTTAGGAATTCAAGCATAGCTTATCTGGGTCAACTGCTGGAGGGCTCTCATGAGGCTGGGGGACTTATCTGAAGGCTGAATGGAAGAAATGTATTGATTTTTTTTTTTTTTTATAAAATGCCTAGTTCCTCAAGGGCTTTTGGACTTAGGACTGTGTTTTCTTGAGAGCTGTCGGCTAAAGGCTACTCTGTGTTCCTTTATTAAAGTCAACAAGAGAGTTTGTTAGCAAGACAAAAATCACCACCTCTGTTAGTTTTGTGTTGCTGTGACAAAATACCAGAGAAAAGCATTAAAAATTTTTTTAGTTGTACATGGATGCAATCCCTTTTTTTTATGTGGTGCTGAGGATAAAACCCAGGACCTCACACCTGCTAGGTAAATTCTCTACCACTAAGCTACAACCCCAGCCCAGTGGAAAGCATCTTAGCAGAGAAAAGATCTATTTTGACTCATGGTTTCAGTCCATGGTAAGCTAGCTCCATTATTTCTGGGCATGTGGTGAAGCTGTATATGATGGTGGAAGGGCATGGCAGGACAAAGCTACTCACTTCATGTTGGCGAGGAAGCAGAGACAGAGAGAGAAAAAAAGGGGCTGGAGACAATATATAACCTTCCAGGGCATGCCCCCAATGACCTACTTCCTCCAACTAGACCCTACCACCTGGTTTCCACTATAGTCTACTGAATTATGAACCCATGAATGGATTACACATTGATGAAGTCAGAGCCTCACCACCCAGTTATTTCCCAAAAGTTTTAATGCACTGGGGACCAAGGCTTTATCACATGAGCTTTTGGGGATATTTGAGATCCAAAGCATCCTTCGTAATCTAATCAGTCATGGAAATGATGTTCCATCATCTTGCCCATATATTTTTTTGTCAAATGTGAGTTGTTAAACAAAGTCCACACTCAAGGGAAGGTATAAGGATATGAATCGTAGGAGGCAGGAATCTTCAGGGTCCTACCACATACAGCATGCAGGTTGTGTGTACACACGTGTGTATCACATACCTGTAATATAGTTGCACTCCTCTAGAATCTGCAGACGCAGTAGTAGGACAAAAGGATGAAAATATATTTCACCTTCTCTGGATGACAAGGGCAGAGAGACCCTAGCTGACTGCTGGGTTTCAGTTGGTGCTAAGATACTGGTTGTTCTCTTTGTAACTGGAAACACACTTGATCTGATGTGGGGTAGGAAACATCTTTCTGTTTCTGAGATGTGTCTTTATGAGGACTTCTTTTCTCACAGAAGACTGGATGTTGGGCTGTTTGCCTTCTTTGCTTTTCTTCTACTGAGAATTGTGATCATTCAGGAAGTACTGAGGAGAGAGGGAGTCCACTCTGAAACTTGTGTGAGGGCAAAGCTAGAGACACCAAGTGTAGAGTGTGATTCTCACTAGCAGAGAGGATGGGAAAAGAGGTTTCAAAGAGGTTTGCCCAAATTTATCATAAAGCTTCCTCTGTGGGTCTTTAAGACTAACATTTCCTGTGGCAGTTAGAGACACAGTCAGTGCCTAAACTCGGTACCAATTCCTGCTCCTCAACTCCCTGAGCACATCTCTGGGTTTTGTTTTTAAAAGTCCTTGGGTGTGACGATGGGGTGTGACTTTGTCAGCAGATTTGTTTCAGAGCACTGTGTGCTTTCTGGGCTGGGTGGCAGCTGAGGGCTTCTGGGGTTGGGTTTCCTGTCTTAGGATCCTGAAAAGAGTTCTAAAAAGTCTGCGGTTGGATTAGAGATCATCCGAGGTTGGAGTGGGTGAGGATGCAGAGTCCCAGCTAAACTGGGTTTAATGTAGTAAGCGATGAAGACCTTCTGGCGACTCTGCCCTACGCATGTCTGGTGCTTCTTTTACATTCCCAATGGAAGTCAGAGGAAGTCCCCTAGTAGCCAAACAGATGGAATTTGGAAAGAAATAATGTGCAAATGATGTTTAGTACTGTGCCTGCACTCATGAACTCCTCAAGAAGTCATGCCTGTGTCTAGATAGGGTGTGAAGGGTTATGGAAAATGATATTCTTAAAAGACAGCTCCCCAATAAAACCAGAGGGACAGTGTGGATCAGGAGGAGGGAGGAGAAATTGGTCAAACATTAAACCTCTCCTAGTGCACCCATTCCTAATACAATGGGCCCTAAACTCAGACCTTCCCCATTGTAAATTAGCCTTAAATGGAGGCACAGCAAATATTGAAACTCTGGGAAACAATGGATTCCAGAATAAGAACTATGAGTTTTAACCTTTTTACAACCACCCTCCTAAGTTGCAGTTTTAACCTGTACAACTAGCCCCTGATGGTCAAAACTGCACATACATGGCTCCCAATGATTGCATCATTGTACCCTATAAAACCAAAATCCCCTCTGTAACTGGGGGCCATTCTCCCCATCTGGAAAATGGGCCCCAACAGTGTCCGAGTCCACGAAGGAATAAAGACTTCTCTGAATCCGTCGTGGTCTGCCTCCCGTCCTGTTGCACTTACAGGATGGATCTGAGAGCACCATCTTTACAGATGTGGAAGGCAGGAGCACATAGCTTGATGGGGCCTGGGCATCCTGCTTCCCCAGGTCTCTCTTCCTGGGTGCTCTGCTTGTCCAGCTGGAGGAGCTAAGGGCTGTTGGCAAGGGCCATCCACACCTCTGTCTACCTGGACCACATTCCCGCTCTCCTGGGCCTGGCAGGGAGTAGGTTAGAACAGAACAGAAAAGGAGCCTGAATGGGGTCTCCCAGGGAGGCATCCAGTGGGTAAGTGCTGACCTGCTGGTGGAGAGCATGTAAGTGGCTCTCTGGCATTACCCTGAGAGCATTCATATGCAATCCAGGGCAGCACATTTCCTAAAAGGCAGAGAGAAAGACATTCCTGCTGTGCTCAGGAAGCCGAATTGGGAAGGCTTCTTGTCCAATTAGAGTATTATGGAGCCCAGCGGCTTCTCAAGGTTGCTTCTGAAGAGGGAGGGTTGACTTTTCCTCATACTTTTAGGGTAGGGACAGAGCAGAATGGCCATTGCCTGAGGAGAGCAAGAGGACGCCTGAGTCCACACAGCTATAGCTGGGCCTGAATCTGTGTGAGTGTGTGTGTGAGTGTGCGTTCCCTTTTCTCTAAGTGGCTCTGAGAAGTTAGACCTCCTAGGTTTGAGTCCTGCACATCCTTGATCAAAAGGGAACAACAGTACTACCTGCTTCATTGAGTTGTGAAAGAAGGCGCATGTCAGGGTGGCTGGCACATAGTAGGTGCTCAGCAAATTGTGTTTTTCTGTTTTCCTCTCTGTGTGTGGATTTCTCTACATTGCATGGGGTGTGAGTGGCTTTACTAGCTGTCTTGGTTACGGGGAGCAGGACGGGTTGCGGGTGGGCTCTCTGGTATCTGTTGTGTTCACAGCACCAAGAGCAGCACCTAGTTCAGAATGAGAGTGCCACAAATGGCAGGTGACTGAGTGAATGAGTGAGGGGAACCACTAACTTAAGTAGGAAAGATAGAGTAATGATGAGGACACAAAGTGTCACAAGGAACCTAAAGATGGAGATGAGGAAGGCCCAAGAAAAGCCTCAGGAAGAGATACAAGCAGGGCCTGTTATGGGGACACACAGCTTCTCTCCCCACCTAGGCCCAGTGATCTGTTCTTTCTCTGTATGGATTACTTTCCTCTGCTCCTCAGGCCATCTGGTGAATTCAGGCCACCTCGAAATTGTTAGTCCAGCTAACAGTAGATACCGGCCTGATGTCCTGAATCCCAATTTCAAATTTCTAGGCGTGAATATGATTGGCTGACGTTGGGTCAGGAATTCATCCCCTCCTTAATCGGAAATGTTAGGAAGCAGGGTCACGTAGCGGCACCCCTTCTTCTTGTGGATCAGGTGAGGTGGACTTTTCTAGAGAAGAAAATGGAGAGCTGGCACACAGGCAGTTCAGTGGGTGCCTTGTCCAGCTGCATGTGCAAGAAGAAGTCAATCTGCAGAAGGGGTGATGGGGAGCTGAGGGCATCGGTTGCCTTCTGAAGATGGGCGGGGAGAAGTTACAGAACTAGTGGATTTCCTGTTCCTCAAGATGGCTTAGATTAGAGTGGTATTTGGGGGCATTTGGGGGGAACTCTTCCCACTGAGGCCTGAAATTTCCTGGGCAGTCTGCCTTCTAACATTTGAATAGGAATAATGAGTGTGGATAAATGTGAGGCCCTAGTTATTGAGCAAGGAGCAAGGTATGGCAGAGATCACAGCTTCTTTCATGTGAGCTTATCCCAGGGGGATGAGTCACATATGCAAATCCCTTGTCTGCAGTTAGAGGCCCCCCCATCCTCCCTATTAGAGAGCAGTGAACTTCCCTAATCCTGTGTTCCCAGAGTGGTCTCCCACCCACAGGTCGTCATTAACTGGGAGCTTGCTAGAAATGCAAGTCCATGGGGTCTCCCTCCACTCCATCTCCAGACCAGATGCTGTCGGGGGGCCCAGAAGGCTTTACCACCCCACCCACACACACACTCCAGGGTTCTGCATGTATTGTAAGGAGAACTACTACTGCCTCCCTGTCTTTAGGAGAGGCTTATCCTTTGGCTCAAGGAGTGCTGGGATACCTCTTTGTGAAGACTTTTTTGAGCAAGGTCTTTGAGATGGAGCCCTGAGGAGACTTGGAGCTGACATTGCTGTGAGCTCCAACCTTTGCTTCTCTCAACTGTGGGGAAAGTTGTAATTCTTGAAGAGATGTTGGCCTGGAAACTCCTTATGGAGGTTGAGCTGTAGAAGGTGACACCACTCTGACATTCATCCTTCAGATGCATTGGTGATGTCAGCAGGAGATTCATGCTGGGATGATTGACATTTCCACATCCAGGCAGAGGGTGGTGGGTAAAGCATTCTGCACTGAATTGCAGTGGACCAGTTTCAAATCTTAGCCTTTAGCTCTAAGTGGAGGGGAAGGTTGGTAGACTGATTCAGTGCCTGCTGTCCCTTTGCATTACCCCACTTAATCCTCATAATGGCCCCCTATGGCCCTTGAAGAAAAGTGGAGTAGTTTGACCACTGCTTCACTGGGAGAGAGGGACTCAATCCAGACAATTACACGTCCAAACCAAATCGTCAGCCACTACGTCACAGTTTTGGCCCCCAGTACATCAGCCCTCCCGCTTCCTCTTGTGTTTTTCCTTCCCCATTCTAGTGCTACATCCTATTCTACTCAGGACTGTGTTTCCTCACCTCAGGGACTGGGAGGCGGAGCTTCCAGGCATTTTGTACTGGAGGATAGATTTACAACTCCCCGCAGCCCTATGCAGGCTAGAGTAGGGAGGAGAGTGAAGACGGAGGTGGTAAGAACAGTGTGCTGGGTGGACATGTCCTGTCCCCTGGGCTCAGCCTCCAGCAGGGAATAGCAAGAGAAAAACATAATGTGACCAGTCTTGTTGGAGGGCGGCTTGTTGTAGGGACTTCCCGACTCAGAAGCAAGAGAGTCTGAAGGCATAAAATGCAAAGGCTGACAAAGACTCCTTGAGCTCTAATCAGCCTCTTCTGTGTGTTCAAGACCCTGGCCTTGGGCTTGGTTCTTGGCCTCCTTAGTTCAGTTTTATCAAAAGTCCTGCTGGGTCAGTTTAGCAGAAAGTCTCCTACCCTTGGTAACTCTTGAAACTTGAAGGAGTTCCTTGTCCTCTGCCTTCACTATCTTATCACTTCAACCTGCCTTCAGCAGAACTCTGTGGTTCTGTTCCAGCAAGAGTCCTCTCACCTTCCTGTCTTCTCTTAGCTATTTTCCATTCACTGACTCCCACCTTTTTCCCTGGCTGTCAGTCCCCACTTGTTTCTGTTGAGTTGAGCCTAAGCTCTCCCCTGCTGCAAAATCCCACTGTAGGTGTCCCCCTGAATGAAGCCTGACTCAACATCTTTTTTTTTTTTTGGTACCAGGGATTGAACTCACTAGTACTTAACCACTGAGCCACATCCCCAGCCCTTTTATTTTTATTTTGAGATAGGGTTTTCCTAAGTTGCTAAGTTGTGGAAGCTGGCTTTGAACTTGCAGTCCTCCTCCTGCCTCAGCCTCCATGCCTCAACATCTTTTTTTTTTTTTTTTTTTTTTTTTTTTGCGGTACTGGGGATTGAACTCAGGGCCTTGTGCTTGCAAGGCAAGCACTCTACCAGCTGAGCTATCTCCCCAGCCCCTCAACATCTTTCATATGTCTGAATAATTTGCCTTTAACAAGACACATGGGCATCTGACCCCAGCATCACGGTTCTCTGAGACCCCTCCTCTGCTGAACACTTTCTGTTGCTGTATGTGTGAACATGTATGGGGTGGTGTAGAGGTAACAGGTGACACTATATTGCTTGGAAGTGTTTCGGCCATGGTTTTAGAAGAGGAGTTCAAAACAGGCATTTAGCTGGGTTATAGAAAACCAGGAGATTGGGTCTCTTGCACAACTGGGAATCACAACCTCTGCATGCAGTTGGCTCACTTTCTCCTCAACACCCCATGAGGTGAGGAGACTCCCCAGGATCCATTTTTATCACAAATCCTGGCACTTTACAGCATTTAGCTGTGAAATCCATCACAAGCACCCTCCTTTTACCACCCCCTAAAAAGTAGGTATTTTCTTTCTAATTGTTGGTTCTGAAATTCCTTTTGTGCTTGCCACTAGGTGGGGTTATAAATTGCAGGATGCATAGGGTCTTGTTGGACCGTGTTTGTAGACTGTAAGATGAGCAGATTAAACAGATGAGAGGTGACGGTGACGAGCTTCTGTTTTGTGCTCACTCATTGCACTCTTCATCCTCTGTAACAGTATTTATACTCCTTACTTTGTCAGATTGGGTTTTCAAAATGACATGAGTATTGTTAATTGCAAATAGCTCAGAAGTTTATCAGTGAAAACCATTGCATTTTGCTTCTTAGATATTCGCTGGTAAGTTTGGTTTCCTGGTTTTTATTTTTGCCCTACATAGTTACGATTACATGTACATCCATGCCTATTTGGGTGTATCCATGTTTACTAATACATAGATATGAATAATACATATATGGTTTTCACCTTGCATATTTTATAAACATGAAGCTCTTACCAAGTCCCAGGCCAGAGGTCCAACTAGGGGTTCCAACAAACCATGTCAGATCACTAGTCCCAAAAACCAAACAGAAAAGGTCATGGTGAAAAGCAGGACAGGGGCTTTAATCAGTATGGCCTTATTGGAAAGGCTAGGTAAGCTCACTCATCTCAGCCTTGCCTTTGGGCACTGACTTTAGGTTTAGAGCTGAGACAGGCTAGTGGTATACAAAAGTAAGCAGTCATGGACATACTGCCGTCTCTCTGATCCTTATCTCTGTTCTGGCTCTGTGAGGGGGCTCTGTAGAATGCCTCATGCTAGAGAGGGCAATTTCCAGTTAGTGGTCAGAATGCTTAGTTATCATGTTGCAGGACTCTCCTGGGGACAGGACCCCATGGCCTCCAGCAGGAAGCAGAGTTTATTAGTGCAGGCCTTGACTCAGCGATTCTTAGTCAAAGGCTGAGACCCAGATGCAGGAGGTTTTGTCTTATATTCCTCCTGTTAGTTCCTCTTTTCATGCCAGCTCTCTGTCTCCCATATAAGGTGATACACATTCTGATTGATTTTCTACTTCTAAACTATAGAGTTGCAACAGTGTTACAACAGAGTTGTGGAATGTGCACATTGATGCTGATAGTGCCTTTTTATCTTTCCTTTGTTCTGGGAAAGTCCCTACCAAAATCAGACCTGTGATCCTGGAAGGGGCCATTTTGTTTCTGTGGGATGATTTGTCTTTAGAGGGGCAACTCATTGTGGAGTGACCTGCAGGTGCAAGGCAATGCCTGAAGACTTCTAGGTGCCACTCCAGGGGTCTGAAACTGTATGCTGTACGTGCTGACAGTCGAACGTCCCTGAAAGTCTTATCTCAGTCTTGAAGTGGGATGAGATAGGTAGGTAAACTTAGGCATCAGAAACCTCGTATTACCAGTTTTTAGATGAATACTCAAATGACCAGTATGCCCATGTGTACAGCTGAGCAGGTCACAAAGTTGAAGGTAATAAAGGAGCAGATACAAAATGAAGGCAGAGATGCCAAGCTGCATCCTGCTTTTAGTTAACGATTGACATCTGCAGGTCTAAGAGCAACAGCTTTTTGCAAAAGCAGCACCTCTAAGTCCCATTTAGAGATCAGTGTCATGTATTAATTGACTACATAGAGTTTCCGTGGTAAAATTCCATAATATTTTTAAAACCATACTGCTCCTCCCTTCCTTCCTACTGTTAAAAATAATCACTTAATTGGGAGGCCACTAGGCTAAGATGACCTTGGGTTGCTATGAAAGCAAACTGAAACCCCAAATGTGAGTGTAACCAATCAGAACCACAAACTCACCTCTATCAGGGGCTCTCCACTCTAACCAATAAAATATAATTCCTTTGTCTTGCTTCCTCCAATGTGTTATCAAATTTCCCCAGACTGAATGGCTTGTGGTCTGCTACTTCCTGATTCCCAGTCGAATGCTCACATAAACTCTTCAAACATTTTATGTGCCTAAGTTGAACACCTTTCTTCCTTGCCCTCTCCATGTCTTTCTTCCTCCCTTTTTGATTTTTGCTATGTTGCAATGACTATTTTCATCTCTATATCTTTATGCCCTTGTTTTATTTTCTACCACCTTGCTTTTTTTTTTTTCACTTTTGCATCTGTTGGATCTGAAGTTATATACATTTACACTTTGATAGCTGCTGTCAAATTGTCCTTCTTCCAAAAGGTTGTACTATTTTTAACTCCCACCAACAGAGTTACAAAGAGCCATGTTTCAAAATTCTGCATTGTACTTCCTCGGCTAATGGCCATTATCCTCCCACACTGGAAGACTCCCTGAGGGTAGGAATCTGCCTGCCTTGCTCACCTAGGCACCCGGCCTTCAGCACCATGCCTGGCTTGCTGCAGGTAAATATTTGCTGAGTGAAAGAAGAGGTGCAGAATGAATACCTGCCAAGGGCTCATTCTTAGAAGTTTGCCTTGGAAAATTTTAGAAAAAGAACTTTAACTGACAAGAAAAGTGCACTTGGGGCAGTGAGGCTAAAAACAACAGCAGTAGCAACAAGGAGAATGATGTTCTTTCCAGAGCTCCTTCTGTGTCTGCTTTCTCCCCAAAATAACCAGCTCAGAACCTTATGTCAAGAAGTATGTTTCAGGATGGTGTATTCTGGTGTCCTGCATGTGGTGTGTCATGAACCTCATCAACACAACTGGGCAGGAAGATCAATGAGAAGACAAAGACTTGCCTTATGCTAAAAGAGAACAATGCTGGAAGGGCCACCGGGCAGACAAAACATGATGCGTTAGAAGATGGAGAAGAGTCTAAAGGTTGGGGAGTGCTGCGAGGACCGAA
The DNA here is from genome assembly GCF_902686445.1 of Sciurus carolinensis. Classification (NCBI taxonomy): domain Eukaryota; kingdom Metazoa; phylum Chordata; class Mammalia; order Rodentia; family Sciuridae; genus Sciurus; species Sciurus carolinensis. The sequence continues at coordinate 506,685 of NW_025920120.1, forward strand.
GCCCCTCCTGGGGACAGGATGGCAGCCCGGCCACCGGCCACCAGGGACATGAGGACTTGGCTCTGTCACCTCAGGGGGCAGGCACCTGTCTCCTTGGGCAGCCTTTGTTTCATTTGGTGTGTTGTTAACCTTTGGTCAGCTCCAGCCTGTTGTTAACTTGGGATCACAGGCAGGGGGAGAAGGTCACAACAAATTTAGTGGGAGGCATTTTAACTACTTAAAACAATAAATCCTCCTGTTCCTCTAGTCAGTCCAGTCTTCACCAAATATGGGAATTAAATTTTGTGCAGTGCACACAGTTTGCCAAGCATGCTAAGTTACCAGAACAACTTGATGCATTGCTTTTGGGGGAAAAATAGTTAGGTCCCTTTCTTTATTCAAATCAACACCTTTTCATACTGGGCTTACAAGTGACTGATCACCTGAGAATATATCCTGACTTCAAGTGATTTCGTGTCACTTCCTTCAGTTTCCCTATCTTTATTTTCATGCCTTACAAAGTAGCGAATATGAAACATTATTATTATGATTGCTGTGTAATCGGCACCTGATGCATAAGCCCTAAACCCTGGGGCCTGACATATGGTAGGCGTTAATAAATGATGAGTAAATAAGTTGCTAGATTAGGTTGACAGCTGTAGACTGCCCTCTTTTCTTACCAGAGGGTCAGAGGAAGCTTTTGCTTTGTCTCATTTTTGCTTATGCATTCATTCTTTTTGCATGATGGGTGTTGTATAGGATGTGGTGTGCCCTGCTCACACTGCCCTTGAGTGAGGGTCATGTTGTCCAGGCTGCTGGGAGTGCTGGCGGCTCCAGGAGGGGCTGCCCGAGTTTCAGAGAGCAGCTTGACCAAGATTGGCCTTTCCTGATCCATGTGGAATTCCAAAGCCCTGGACTTATTATCTCGACCAGGACAATTCTGAAGGATCGGTGTGGCTCTAGATATTTTGGGGGTTGATGGTCCTTGGCCTTGTCACAGGTCCACTTTCTCTCTCTTCTGTTCCTTTCCTCCACAGGTGTTGCGCCCAGGATTAATCCTCAACAACCTCCTACCTGCTAGCCTCCATCTCAGAATCTGCCGCCCAGGGAGTCCAGCCTGTAGCATTCTGGTTTATATTTCTATGTCACTCTGAGCTTCTTCCTCATTGGCAAAAGAATCAGCTAACTTTTACTGGGTGCTTCCTACAAGCTAGGTTCTCTTCCTGCCTTGGCTCATCCAGTCCTCACGATGCTCTGAGGAGCGGCTCCATTAGAGTCTGCATGTTGCAGGTTAGAGTGGGGCTGGAGCTTCGGTGACCTCTGCCTGGCCACACAGCAAGTAAGTGCTGGAGCTAGAATCTGAGTCCACTCAGATCCCAGAGCCCAGCCTCTTGGGTTCCAGAGGTTACTACTCTGCTGGTAACCTCAAGTTTGGTGTTTGAAAAGCCCAAGCAAACATTTCCCCAAAGTTTTGTAGAACGCAGATGCTTCCTGATAAAGGGATTTTGGGGATGAATAGATAGATATTATTTCATGTCCGGATCCTCTGCAGAATTGAGCATATGCATTAGTGACTAAAATATTTGAGAAGTCCTACTGAGAAGTCTTGGGAAGGACTTCATTGATACTGGTATTTTAAAATTCAGATACATTAGAGGACTGGTTGTCAAAACTCATCCCGTTTATAAAACCCAGCTTTGAAAAATATCTGATGGGAATCAGTTCTATACATAGGTTTGTTAAGTGCTATTTGAAAACATTTATAATTAGAATAAATATGATTAATGCTACTAGGTCATTTTTATAAGGAGAGATATTTACTCATCAAATAATTTTTGAGCATGCACTGTCTTGGGAATGTTCATGGGAATGTAAGTAAGTGTAGATTGTGGACCTTTCTCTGCCATGCTCATTGCAGACCTTGCTAATCCATCACTGCATCCTTGAACCCAGATGTGACCACAGAATTCTCACTGTAGGACTGTAGACAGCCACAACTAATGGAGAGTTGGCACATGAGATGAAACCTATTTCTGCAAAAACCTTATCTATAGAGTCTAGACATGCAAACATGAAGGTTAAGGACCAAGACAGAATGAGAGAGACACCCAAAGAATTATAAAAGGTCAGCACATGCATTCCATATCGTAGGCCAGAGTAGTTGGGGAGGACTTGTAGAAGAGTCAGGAGTTAAATTGAGCCTTGAAAGATGGGAGAAAATTGGACAGTAGTCTGGACAGGGGAGATGATCCAAGATACCCCTAAGAGGAATTAAATCCAAAATACACAAACGATAGCCTCAGTCTAAAACTTTTGCTGATACCCTCATAACTGAACATGGACACTGGTGTTGCCTTACCCTAGAGTCCAGAAGACTGATACCTTTCAGAGTCACTTTGACCTTCTGGTTGACTGCCAGCATCTGGATGGTGATTTCATTCTCTTGCAGAGTAAGAGACAGAGAACCCACAATTCTGGGGACCCATAAATTACTCCTAGTTATTGCAATGACAAAAGGCCTCTTCGAAGGTGCCTTGTTCACTCCCTGTTTTATAGCCTCATATATCAAAAATGGAGATGAGCAGTCAGGAGATCCAGGCTGCAGGAGAAGCAGGTGGCAACTGTCTATGAAATTGAGCAATTTCTGTCAAAACTTAATTAAATTAGCCCTGATTCTATAAATAACAGAGCAAGATTTCCCTTTTACATCCATCCAGAATCCCCCTGCCTCTCCCTGAGCCTCTGGAGAAAACTCAGTTTGGGTGCATTGCATTAGGAAGCACTTGTAAAAATTAAGCAATGATTGGTTGAATTCAGCCTTTGCTTAATTTGCAGAAGCAGAAGAAGCTGCAGGTCAGAAGAGGCAGCAAGCTGCAAGATGTGTGGGTGTTCAGCGGGCTGTCATGGGAATGTGTAATGGTGGGATGCCAGTGACTTGGATGCTTGCCCCTTGGTGCCTCTAAGTAACCAGCTCTGTGACAGTGGGCAGTTCTCTTTGCTTTTGTGTGTGTCCCCATGCAGATAATGTGTAAGGTGTTGTACCAGGCAGCATAGCCATGACAGCAACTTCTGTCCCCAGGTTTACTTCTCATTCATGCTGCATGTCTACTTGGGTCAGTGGGCTCATCCCATGTCCCCTTGCTCTGGGACTCAGGTCGATGCAGCTGTCCCAATTCCATTGCTGCCGGTTGCTGTGGCAGAGGCAAAGAGTGCTCTCCTACTGTGGTCAGCTGGTCTAGATGTCACATATGTCTTGTCCTCTCACAACTCATTGGATAGAATGGATTCCATGGTCTCACACCAGCACAAGGACCAGAGTATGCGGGCCTACCATGTAATGACTTCTGGTGAACTGCGTTCACGAACATCCCAGCCTCTTCCAATACCAGTGTTCCATATTTCTCGTTTCCACTGAACTCTGAATTTTTATTCCTACCTTTCATTTTGATTTGGATTCCTGAGTGGATTAGGCTTTGATTGAACCTCCTTCATTCATCCACCAAATGCTGACTGACAGTTCCTTAATTTTCTCCAGGACAGAGGCAACTACACCTTCATGGTTCTAAAAGCTCTGCAATCCTGGGCAAATTGCTCTGTGACTCAGTTTCCCCATGTGTGCAGTGGGAGTAGTAAAGGTGCCTACTTACTGAGATTTCTGTGAGTTGGTCTTCAGAATGACATTAGGCATGTGTTGAATTCTCAAAAAGTGTTAGCCATTTATGGGGAGGGCAGTAGAGGGCAGAGGCCATGAGTCCCGGAGCAAGTATGCCTTTCTCCACTTCTGATAGCCATGGTACCTAGGGCCGGCTCATCTTCTCTGTAAAGCAGGGATCATAATAGTGTCTACCTCATGAGGTTGTTGTGACAATTAAATGAATTGTGCCTGGCAGGTAGGTAGGACTTGAAAATATTGACCTGTATTATTATTACCAAATATGTAGCATTTGGTACTATTGAGTCTACCCTCTGCTTTTTGGAGCTTTTCATTATTTGCTTCCTTGGTGCCATTCATTCCTAATTCTCCTCCTGCCTTGATTGTAATTTGTTTTTTTTTTTTCTGGAGATGCTTTCCTGATCTAAACTCTGAGGTTCCCCAGAGTTCCATCCAAGGTCGTTCACTCTGCTCCTCTTCTACCTGAACTTGTTCGCTCTCATGGATTTGATTTAACTCCTCATTGATGACTTCCAAAGATTCACCCTCAACCCCACCTTTCTCCATGTCTACTGGCTGTGTCCGTTTGGATATGCCTCGGTATCCATCTTTCTGTGACTGAATTCTTTATCTCCCCCATCATCATCACCATCTAGCCAGCTGCCACTTTCTTTCACTGACTATGAGCATGGTAACCCAGAGGGGGAGCTTTGAAGTTACACGGGCCTGAGCTGGAATCACTGCCACATACTGGATGTGTGAACTTCGGCAAGTGACCTACTTTTTTAACCTCTGAAAAGGACATGATAATGCCCACCTTGTAGGATTGGTTTAAACATTGACTGGGGTCATTATGAAAATCACTAGCATTGTATCACTGGCATTAGCAGTAGCAACCATTTATTGAGCACTTATCATTTGGATGATAGTACCACATGATGCTTTATTTCATCATGGGCCACATATGCAATGGTGGTCCTCAGACGATATCATCTAGTGACATCATAGCCATCTTAGTTTGTGAGAGTACACTCTGATGTTCACAAAACCATGAAATGAATTGATGAAGCATTTCTCAGTGATCCATGACTGCTATCAAAATGATGATGATGTTGATATTCTCTGTAGTCAGGAGCTTCTTCTTATTTAGGCATTATTTTCTCCTGCCTGGATGATTACAATAACTCCTTCATCTTCCTGCCTCATTCAGTCTTGCTAACCTCCACGGAGTCTTTTTTAAAAAAAATTAGTTGTAGATGGATACAATACCTTTATTTTATTTATTCATGTGGTGCTGAGGCTCAAACCCAGTGCTCCACGCATTCGAGGCCAGCGCTGTACCACTGAGCCACCACCTCTGCCCTCCAACGGAGGCTTTTCCAGAAGAATTTTCTTCCTGAACATAGCTCTGACCACATCATCTACCACTTAGGACTTTCAAATATTTCCTTGTTTCCTAAAGGATAAAGGCCACGCTTATTATTAGCTCCATGTGTCGACAGTGTTAATTTTGAGGACAGCACAATAAATATCTATTGATTGCTGACTTTCTTACCTGCACTCCACCAATGGCACAGTAAGGCTCATTGGGGGAGGAGGGCCACAGCTCTCCAGTAAGGGTTTGAGCAGGACTGGACACCAACAGCTCCAGGGGGCTCTTTATTTCCTATGTGAAGAAGCAGTGCCTGGACCACAGTGGGGCTCCCTGGAGTGGGACAGAGCAGAGGACTGGAGGAATCCTGAATACTTACATAGTCTCTGTCCTCAGGCTAATCTCTTTCCCTTAGTGGTTCTGAGCCTTAGGTACATAGTACTAGTAGCAAGTACCAAACCACCTGCCATACAGTTGCAGGGAGGAGAGAGGGCTTGTGAATTCGAAAGGGCTTATAAATTAGGGAGCCCTCTCTCCCACAAATGCTCCTGCTCTTATTGTCCTTGGTGCTGCCTGTGAGCAATGCAGACTAAATAGAACCCAATCGCCTGCAGTCAGCTTCCAAGATAAAAGCCCCATTATGAGCACCGTGTGTGAGAGGCCCGAGGAGATTATTTATTTGTAATTTAAGCTACCTTGTTTCTCTTATTTTTACAGCAGTTCTCATAATGGCAAAAAATAATAGTGTAGCAAAAGGGAAAAAATAAAAACAACAATAATCCCACCCACACAGGAGCAAACATTATTGATTCCTTTTTTTATTCCCTTGTAGCATCTTTCCCAAGCTTGTGTGGTGTGCACGTCATTTTATAGCCTGCTTTCCCTACATAATGCACCACAAACCTCTTTTCATATTAATAAATGTGCCTTCACAGCGTGATCATGAATGGCTGCATGTTATTCCAGTGTGAGGATACTCTTTAATTTATTTAGCCAATACACTCCTGCTGGCATGCAGGTTAATTCTTACTTTTTCCTGTTACAAACAGGTGCAGAAGACATCCTTACAGCTGCATCTGTGTCACATCCCTCCACTTTTCCTCAGGTTAAATCACAGAACCAGAATTACAGGGTCAAAGAATAGACATATTTTTTGAAAAAAGACTTTTGCAGAGAACTATCACTTGCCTTCTAGTAAGATGATATCCTCAATTGGAATTCGAAGGTCATTTCTGTCTAATAGTGCATGGTGCCAAATAAATCAACTTTGAACTTTCAAATGGAATTAACCTCTCCTAGGCTATAATAAGGGTTTAGTCAGAAATGTTTATGATTCTATCTGGAGATGGTGCTCAAGGACAGCATTAGGCCTGTCAAGCCATATTAACAAGTTTTAGGCTCTTCCCTTCATTGGATCTTTGTTAACATTTAAGAGTGAGAGTATAAATTATATAGGATATAGTTTTATTTTAATTGATACCAGCAGGAGATGCTAACATTCACACACATCTGGTTCTCCCCAGTCCTATGGGAAGATCACACTCCACAATTCTTTGCAGTAAGGTGGGGCTGGTGACTGGTCCTACCCAATGGCTTGTGAAGAGAATGATGTGGGTCGCTTTTGGACTAAAAGACTTAATTGCCAGTCTTGACTCACCTTGACTCTCCTGCACACTGCCTGGGGAGCCCCTGTGTTACAGATTGTCCCCTGTGGGACTACAGAACCTCAATTTCCCTGGGTCTCCGAGCATCTCCTGGAAGACAGTGGACCTGGAGAGGGTTACCTGTACTCATGGTACACCATGCAAATGAGAAATCAACTTGTGCTAGGTCACTAAGATTTGGGGTTTTTTAAAAAATTGAAGTATAATCTAATTTATCCTGACTAGTACAGTAATGTAATTTTATTCCAGATCTAAGTTATTGGTCACTTTACAAATATTCCTCAGGGTATCTGTTTTGTGCTGAGCATTTTGGAGGATAGATGAAAACATAAAGCTCTGTTTGCAGAAAACATAAAGCTCTGTTTGCAAAGTACGTGCAACTTTTAACATGACTCATCTCTATCGTTCATTGAACAATGTGTATGTATATCAAATATCACAGATGGATACAGCATGTCCTCTCTAGAGGCACTTGGAATGCACTTATTAACCTTAGTAACAGTCCTGTGGACATCTGTTGTTGTGGAAGGGCATCCCCTGCTCTGTCCTTCCCCTCTTTCTTTAGAAGACTTGTCTCCTATTCTATGTGGTCCCAGTGTGGTCACTAAATACAGTCCCCACTTCCCTGGCTACTGGAAAAGGCATGTGATTTCTCTGGAAATTTTCTGAGTTGAAGGTAGAGGTGGGAGTTTGATCTTGCTCCCTGTGTCTCAAGGTATAGAGGAAGTGACTCCAGAAACAATGTCCCCAAGAAGCCTGAGACAGGACAACTCACAGACCATAGCTGAGATGAAATCTGGACTGAACAGTGACAGATGCTAATGCTGTTTGAGTCCTTGGATCCAGATGGGCCTGGGGCTAGTATCACCTGTGCACCTCCAGGTATTTAAGTTAATAATGTCCTTTCTTCCTTTGTGTTTCAGCTAGCTTCAATCTCTTCCAACAGTAAGAACTTTCATTAATACAAGTATTTCGTTTCGTGACACAAGTAAAAAAGAACATGCCAATAACCAACAACAAAAACAGAAAATTTCATGTGCAAATCTTGTTTAATCCTTATTGCAATCCCACCTCATTGGTATAGTTATTAGCATCAGCCCTGTTTTACAGAGGAAGATAGTAAGACTGGGTCAAGGTGGGTAACTTACTCAAGTCATGCTCAGTGGGAGACAGGAAGGAATAAGACCCAGTCTGGTCCCAAGCCTATCTGTCCACACGAGCACAAGTCTAACAAACGTCAAAGTTTGTAGAAAATGTTTTCTGCTCCTTGTTTCTCTATCTGGAATTATCTTCAAGGAGTGAAAAAAATACATTGTGACTGTTTTGTAGAAGTGAACACAATTCCTCTGCTTTGCAGAAGGAAAAATACAAATCCTTATGAAATATTTTGAATTTTTAAAGAATTTAAAAGAAACATTTGGTTATTTGGTGTAGTTCTAATATCTTTGCTTAGAAGTAGCTGAGTTTGGAAAGGTGAGACATCATGATGAATGGGAATATTTAATGGATGAATTGATATCTTCCTGCCCACGATTCTGCTGTGTCATCCCATGTTGCCATGTATTGTTTACATTGTCACTTTCTCTCCTGAATATCAGGCCAGCTTGGAGGAACCCGCCCATCTCTCTGGTGAGCTGGCCACCAGGGCAAGGGCATGCCAGGTGCTGAGGGAGTTGCAGACTCTTGCAGTGGATGAATGTGACTGCCTGCAACATCAGGGAATCAGGAAGCAGAGGGGAGGCCACCACTCAGGTGCTGGCAGCACCAGGGCTCAGGCAGCAAGCATGGTGGCCATGATGCTGACAGTGTCTGTGGAGCCAGAGCCAGTGACCCCTTGGGGGATGCCAGAGCTCCTGAATGTCCATGGAAGGCTTTGCACGACCAGGTCGAAGGCTCAGGACACTGTTCTTGGTATCTTCTGAGTTTACTTTGCACTTGCACAGACAACATTGCTTCTTTAAAGTCCAGTGTCCTTGTGGATCCAACAGAAATTTAAGGAGAGATAGCATATTGAGACTGTTGAGTGCAGAATGGATGGCTGTGGACTCTGGACACAGACTGCCTGCCTCTGACTCTCTTGGTCGAGGAGTCCTGGCAGTTGGCTCTGCCCCTGTTCTTCCATTTTCTCCTCTGGCCAGTGAGGGTGACTGTAATACCTCCCTGCTCCCCAAGAAGGTTGTTAGAAGTCAATAATAAATTAGAGCATGGAAAACACTTGCATCACATAGGACAGTGATCTTGCACCTGGTCAGTGCTAGGAGAGACCCTTTGGGAAGGCTGGTGTTTGCATGTGAACAGAGGGGTCCTCAGTGAGCCTAGACCAGCACTTAGCAGCAGCGACCTTGGCAAGTCACATGCTCTTTCTGCTCTTGAATGAAATGTGATCACCTGAGGACACAGCCTGCCTCAAGTCTGGCACATCAGAGGTGTGTAGTAGATGGGACTTTCCCTCTGGATCTCAGTCTTCCCCTCTGCAGAGTGGAGGTGGTTGAGGTCTCATCTGTCTCTAACTGACAAAGAATTTGAATCTGATATTTGATGTTTGAATGAATGATGAGTTGAAGGCTGTCTCAGGTTCTCCCCTGGCCATGGATTAGGGGGCACCTGAATGGACCACCTGGCTGTTGCTGTGTTGTTGGTTACGAAGTCTGAACCATCACGCAGCCAGTGAGGCTGGGCAATGAGAACAGGATTCCAAACACTGGAAAGGGACATCCTGGGTGCCCGAGGACAGCTGCTCAGTGGCCAAAGATAGTGAACCTTCCCTGCTTTGCAAAAGGAGGATGGAAGGTGCTGGTGGTGTCACCCCATTAGGAAGCCATTATAGCTGAAGATAAAAGGGAATTCATAGCTTCTCAGGCACCAACCCTGCATTTACTGGAGGAGGAAGTTGAAGCCCTGAGATCTGGCCAAGTCCCAGGCTTGGCAATCTGTCCTTGACTCTTATCAGTGGTGTGATCACAGGCAACTTACTCAGAGAGAATCTCTTTAAACGTGACTTTTCTAAGACAAGGGTGGCATTAATAATAGCTGTTTCATATGATGCTCTTAATGTAGGCCGGTCCTGAGCCATCAGTCAAATGGCAGTCATCAGGTGGTGACTATCACTACAGGCAGAGTGATGGTCCCCCCTCCTCTTCCAGTCTTGGGCTCTTTTCTCCATGTTGAGATGCTCTGGAGGACTTGGGGTCCTGGGAACTTCAGATCCACTTACTTCAAGTTAATTTGCTGTCCCTGTGCAAGAGCACTGCCTTATTTTCCCACATTTCACCCAAATTCTGGGGTGTCTAGGCCCCCAACACTTGACTCAGCCTTACCCCCTCAGCCCAAAGGAGCTTCCGGGGTCCTGCCATTTCAGTTGGGGAGTTGTCTCCAGAGTTTCCCATTGAGTCCTTCTCTTTCCATAATGTTCTGAGAGAAAAGACTCTCGTGCCATGCTGAGATGGCCAGCTGGTGACCTGTGGGCTGCATGTGGTCCAGTGGAAGAGCAGATCATGGCTTCAAATGTTCTTTTGGATTTATCATTGCAGCTATGAAGCAGAGAAGAGAGAGAGAGGGAGAGAGAAATATATGTAGAGAGAGTATAAGGGGCCAGGGTTCCAGTATCTCTTTCAATGATATACCCCAAATGACCTATCTTTTTCCTAATGGCTTCACCTTCTAAAGGTCTACACCACCCCACAATTGCACCCAAATGGGGCACCAAACCTTTAACATATAGGCTTTGGGAACACTTATCTAAACCATAGCCACAGAAAAGAGGATTTCCTTTACATCTCTGGAGCTGGGATACACTTCTTCTCTGCCTTGGACAACAGTACTTCAAGCTCTTCATTCTTTGAAATCTAGGACTCACCCCAGTGACCACCCAGGCTCTCAGACCTTGGCCTTGGACTGAGATTTCATCCTTGACTTCCTTGGTTAGGGGGCTTTGGGCTTGGATTGAGCCACGTGCTGGCATCTGAGGGCCTCTGGCTTGCAGATGGCCTGGGCGGGACTTCTCAGACTCCCCCAGATACTCCCCTCTCATCTCACCCTCTGTCTTTCTAACAATATCCTTCTGGTTCTGTCTCTCTGGAGAGCCCTGACTAATACGGTTTGACACCCTTTTTGGGTAGTCCAACAGCATGCCTACTTCAGTGAAAAACAAATAAACTGTTGGAAATGGCATCTTGACAACAGAAGCAGAAATGAAAGAGAAAAAAACCAAAACATTCACAGTCGTACTGCCCTAGCAAATCACTTCAGTGCATCCAAATTCCTTTGTTTACTTGAAATTTCTAGCCACCTGGCACTGTAGTTTTACATAGTTTAATCCAAGTGTAAATAGCATTTCCTGACCTAATAATATATCCTAAATACTTTCCTATGCTACTACATAGTGTTCTCCATGCTAATTTTAAGTAGCTCTAGAGCATTTTATTAAGTGTATACATCTTAAATTCCTTAGCCTCCCTCCCCTGCTTTTAGTTTTTGGGTCTTTGTCTTATTTTCTGTTGTCTGTTGTCACAAATTAATCTATTCATATGCTCAACAATTATTTATTGACCCACTGTCATGGGCCATATGCACTGTGCTGGGCAGTGGGTGTGTGGGGGGAACACAGGGTCCTTGATCTGGCGAGGTAGACAGGCAGGTGACTAGAGTGAACGGAAGACATAATAAGGGCTATAAATAAATCACGTATAACTGAGAGTCAGAATAGCTGGTGGGGAGTCATCCATACCAGATAGGATGCAGAAGTAAAAAAAGCTTCTCTTGGATGGTGTCTTAGCCTGTTCAGGCTGCTATGACATAAGGCCTTCCACTGAGAAATTTATAGATGTGAGAAACTTATTACAGCCTGGAGGCTGCAGAATCCAAGAACAAGGTGCCAGTGATTGGTGAGGGCTTTCCCTCTGCTTTCAAGATGGCGACTTCTTGCTGCAAACTTGTGGGGCAGAGGGTTGGGGATGGCCACTTGGACTCTTTTTATCAGCACTCTTGATCCCATCCTGGTGGGTGAAGCCCTCATGACTTAATCAGTCCCTCAAGGTCTTGCCCCTTAGTACTGTCACCCTGGCTATTAGTTTCCAACATGTGAACTTGGGGGGACACAACATCCAGACCATTGCAAAAGGCAGTGTTTAAAATGAGCACTGAAGGGAAAGATGCATCTGAGTTTGGTAAATGCTGGCGGGAAAATGACTCCTGGCAGAGGAAGGTGGTCTGGGGCCACGAAAGAGCTTGTGCGATTCAAAAATGAATCAACTACTAGCTGGAGAGCGGCACCTGGTGAGCTTGGAGACTCAGGAGCCCTATTTTGCAGGTCTTTAGAAGCATGATGTGTCATTAAATTATAACAAAACATTTCATATTAGAATAGTGCTTGGGAGCTTTTGTAGTGTGTTGATATCCTTATGTAGCTATGGTGCTAACCCGTATTAGACATCATCTCCAGTTTATAGGAAGAAAAAGGGAGGCCCAGTGAGGTGAAATAACATCTTTGGAATTCCACCATGAGTCCCTATCTGGCTAAGGAATGGAGACGAAGGTCGACTATACACCCTTTTCTTGTCACCATTTTTCTCTGCATTTCCCTGAATGAAACTTTGGATGCTTTGTTAGTCTCTGCTCATCAGGTTTTTATCTCCACACTTGGCTGTGGCCTCCCACGACCTTCTGGCTGTGTTATGGAGGTTTCAAGGGGTGGAAAAGAGAACTGAAGAAACCTAGGTTCATAGAAGCTGCAACAATTACTACCTGGTTGTTCTTGCAATTGGCCAAGTGGCAGCGTCAAGTGGGGAAGCCCAGTATGATTTGTGATTTGCCAACAGAACACAACACAGCCCTGAGGGGCCCAGAAAATGAAAGCCCGAGGAAAGAGGATTTTCTTTTTTTTTTTTTATTGTAAACAAATGGGATACATGTTGTTTCTCTGTTTGTACATGGAGTATCATTTGTGTAATCATAAATTTACTATAGGATAATGTTGTTTGATTCATTCTGTTATTTTTTCTCTGCCCCCCACCCCTCCCACCCCTCTTTTCCCTCTATACAGTCCTTCCTTCCTCCATTCTTGCCCCCCTTCTTAACCCTAACCCTAACCCTAACCCTAATGCTAACACCTCCCATCCCCCATTATTTGTCATCATCCATTTATCAGTGAGATCATTTGTCCTTTGGTTTTTTGAGATTGCCTTATCTCACTTAGCATGAGTATCAAGAACACAAGCAACAACAGGTGTTGGTGAGGATGTGGGGAGAAAGGTACACTCATACATTGCTGGTGGGGCTGCAAATTAGTGCAGACACTCTGGAAAGCAGTGTGGAGATTCCTTAGAAAACTTGGAATGGAACCACCATTTGATCAGCTCTCCCTCTCCTTGGCCTATAGCCAAAGGACTTAAAATCAGCATACTACAGAGATATAGCTACATCAATGTTCATAGCTGCTCAATTCACAATAGCCAGATTGTGGAACCAACCTAGATGCCCTTCAATTGATGGATAAAGAAAATGTGGTATATATATACAATGGAATATTACTCAGCCATAAAGAATGATAAAATTATGGCATTTGCAGGCAAATGGATGAAATTGGAAAGAGGACTTTTAAATGGAAGGAAAGAACTCTGCAGGACAGAAGGGCAGGAGGAAGTTGTTCTGCCTGTTTGCACCCGAACAAAATAAACTTAGGACTTTATTTGAGAAAAACCAGGGAATTACAAACTCTCAGGATGGCAAAGTATTTTAGGATATTATTTTTTAATGTTGGGAGACCTGAATGTGCATTGCACGACTACCTAGTCCCTATCCCAGGGACCCAGGGTTTGGGTAGCCGCTGCCTCTGGGGGCAATTTATTCCAGCAGCCGATCGTTTGGTCAACAGAAACTAAGAACCAGCTCTTCATGGTGCACCTGCCAAGTACTGTGCTACGTTCTGGATATGGTGAGGTGACTGGAATAAAGCTGGTTTCTGCTCCTGTGGCACCTATAGTCAAGTGGGGGTTACAGATAGTTAGCAATTCAAAACATGAGTCAAATATTGCAACTTATGCTATTATAAAAGATAAGGGTGCTATGACAGAATAAAGGAACTGAGGCAGGGAAACAGTTAAGATTAGGGGGCTCAGAAAGGTGACATACAACCTGATGCCTGAAGCGCCCCTCCCCCTACTGCCTCTTACTTATTGCTCCACAGCCACATTGGCCTCCTGGCTCTGCTTTGAACTTCCCAGAGATGCTTCTTCCCCAGGGTCTTTGCTCCAGCTATTCCCTTTGTCTGGAGTGTTCTTCCGCCAGTTATTGGCTCACTCATTTCCTTACCTCCCTTTAAATACTGATCCAAATATCAACTTCTCATTGAGGACTTCCATGACCAAGGCCACCATACTTAAAATGGCAACTGGTCTGTGACCACCCCAGCCTCTTGCCCTAGAACTGTCTCTTAGTCTTCCCTTCTTTGCTCCTTGTTCCTTCACAGCACTTATTATCAAACACATTGTCTTATTTACTCAATTCATTGTTTACAGTGTTTATCTCTGGCAAGATTTACATTCCACGAGGGCAGGGTTTCTTGTCCTCTGTCCTCTGCTGTGTTCTGAGCATCCTGAGCAGTTCCTGGCAGGGAGTAGTATGCAGTTGTTGAATGAATGCATGAATAAGACCTGTGAAGAGAGAAGAGTGTTTGAGGCGGAGGGATCTGCATGCACACTGGCCCAGAGGTCAGAAAGCTCAGAACATCCATGAAGCACAGGAAGATGGGCAGCCCAGGGGGAGTGGGCATGTGCAGGGGGCAGGAGCCAGATCTTCTGACATCTCTGATTCTTAGGACTTTCCCCCTGGAAATCTTGCAGAGTCTTACTCTGGAATATCCTTGCAGATATTACCCGTTTTCAGTTCTGTATCTTAGAGCAATACCAAGAAATTGTTTTAACTAATGATGGTTGAAGTTGGATATCGTATCCATTTTCCACCCCTGAGTTTATCCAATGGTTCCAGTTTCTTTGACAAGGATGTCCTTTTAAAAAAAATATTAATAGATTCCAGCTTATTTCTTGCCCACATAGTTTAATCCAGTATCTTCAATCAGCAGGGAAGTCATCTCCAAGTGGCAATACAGAGAGCAAACTTCCTACCCTTTGTGGTTGTCTTCAAAAATGGTCACCCTGGAAGTGGAGAGAACTTGAGGAAGGAAGTAGGGGAGACTTTTAGGGACCCAGCCTGGAGTTGTCTGACATCACCTCCGCCATCTCACATTGATTAGCACTCAGTTCATGGTCATACCAGTTGCAGGGATGATGGGAACTTGTGGTCTGGTGTGAGAGCAGAAAGCAGGGGAGAGAGACTTTGTGATTGGGCAGCACTCTGAGATGGCTCGTTGGTTGCCTGTGTCCTTCCCGGCTTTCCATCAAGGGTGGCTTTTGAATCTTCCCTCCTTCTAGTTATTCCCTTCTGCCTATGCAGTGATTGTCTGCACTCCTCTGACAATGCCATTTCCAGAATGGAGCAGTGCAGAAACCGGCAGGCCAGGCTGTGTGAACTCAGGTGCTCTCAGCCCTCGGGGCCAGAGGGAGGACCAGTGGTCCATCTCCATTCCTCTGCCTCTGCGCTGCTTGGACAGATTTCTTGGCACCTCTCTTGGGAGGGATATTTGTCTTTCCAGTCATGCCTCCCCTGCTCCCTTGAGTCCAGAGGTGATGCATTATGGCCCCTACTGCATGGGCTTCCATATCTGATGAACCTGGGTTCCAGTCCTGCCTCCCTTTCTTACCATCTGCATAGCCTTGAGCCAATACCCTCAGCTTTAGAATTATGAAATTTTAAAAATTGTTTATTATTTTTGGGCTGGGGATTGAACCCAGGGACTCTCTACTACTACTGAGCTACATCCCCAGTCCTTTATATTTTTTATTTTGAGACAGGGTCTCACTAAGTTGCTGAGGCTGGCCTCACACCTGCAATCCCCCTGCCTCAGCCTCCTGAGTTGCTTCCATTTCAAGTGAGCAACTCTGTGCCTCACTCTATCTGAAGCTTTTTAACAATAGTTTCCTTCTGTCACATGGAGATGATGACAACAGCAATAGCAATACAGAATTTCTGCAAAAAGTCAGTGAGATAACTGACTTCAAATGCTTAGCCTGGGTCCTGGCACATGCCAAGTGCTCAATTAGTGTGGCTCACAGCAATGACAATAAGTAACGACTCTCTCCTCCAGCAAACTGACCTACTCCACACGTTCTTTAAACAGTTGTTGTTTCCCCCTCTGTATGCTTCTTCCCAATTTCCATCAGCCATGCTAATGACCTTACCTCCTCCATCAGTCCAGCTCCTCCTTGGATTCCTGCTGAACTTTCTGCCTTCCTAACTCACAACTGCACTGTGGTTGATGCTCATCCTCACTGAAAAATGAATAAGAGTTGATACTCGAGGGTCAGGAGGGCATACTTTATACAAGCTCGGCCTGATCCCTTTCTCCTCCCACCTGGAATCTACTGGAAATGCTTTGTTGATCAGGATGAGTGGGGTCTTCCCAATGCTTCTCCATTGCGCACTCAAGACTCCCTTTATTTTCCAAAAGAACAGCCAACACAGTCTGACAAGCTGCTGCAGAGTATGCATTTGGTGGGCTGCTTTCTATTTTCCAAAGCTAACTAGAGATGGATACATTCAAATGGTTGTGGAAGCCAACAGTAAAGCTTTATGTCTGTATTAGCTGAAATCATTCACGTTTTCCCTTTCACACAAATGAGCTTGATAAAAATTCACACAAACAAGCTTCATAAAAATCAGGCTCTGCGCAAGGATGACACGCAAATTCATGAAGCATTCCATATTTTTCAAGCACAAGGCCCTGGGTTCAATCCCCAGCACCGCCAAAAAAAAAAAAAAAATGAACAGGCTCTGGTTCAGTGGGGTGCTGGAGTCTGTGGTACCTGATCATGCATTGTTTGCCACCCTCAGCTCCACATTTGGTGATGTCACTTTGGTAGCTTGAAACTGACCCTGGCAGGAGTGTTCACTCTGTGGAAATTGGCAAATGCTGGAAGTTGGGGCTCTGCCGAGCTGGTTGTTAGACACTTGCCAACTGACCCCTGCCCTGACTGCTGCAGAGCAATTGGGTCCAGCTCTCTTTGAAGCTCACACATTTACATCAGGCATGATATTGACAAATAAAATGTCTTTCAAGATGTTTTTTTTTCCTTTGGAGCCCCCATACTTTCCATGAATGTCGAATGGAGAGAGCACTTTTCTTAGGGGAGGAAACTGGACTTGGGACTCAAGGATGGTTGTTTCCACAGCCACCTGGGCAGGGAGTGGGACCAGGAGGCGCTTTTAAAGCAGCACCTGCCAAGTTGTAATGCGCAGGTGAGTCACTTGCAGATTCTGGCCCTGCAGGTCTGGGATGGTGCCAGGGATTCTTCATTTCTAATATCGCTCCCGGGGGCCGGTGCTACTCTGCTCCTCTCCATGAGGAACGAGTGTGAAGGGATCCTTTGAGCGTGGGCAGAGGAGGCTGAAACTTCCAGAAGACGCACCACATGTCAAACCTACCAAAGCCCAGAGACTGGAGCTGCTCTTGCCCCAACTTTAGATGGGCCAGTTTTGAGGGAGAAAGACATTGAGACTTCAGAAGCAGCAGCGCTGGGTCAGGCAGAGCTGGACTCAGTCCGTCACTACCCAGCAGTGTGACTGGCAGATGGCTGGCCTTCCCGAGTCTCGGTGTTGCTGGCTGTGAAACCAGATGGTCACATGGTGGAGGGTGTGAGGATCAGAGGAGAGGAAAAGCTCTGCTCCACCTGTGAGCACCTTTCCTGTCCCTGTCCTTGTGACTGGTCACAAGTCTAAGTCGAATAAACTTCTTGAGCAAACAAACGAATAGTTCATCCCAGATTGCTACTATTTTTTTTAAATCTTTTATTTGTAGATGGACACAATACTTTCATTTTATTTACTTATTTTTTATGTGTTGCTGAGGATCAAACCCAGTGCCCCACACATGCAGGAAGCTCTACCTCTGAGCTTTAGCCTTGGCCCCCAGGCTACTATCTTATGAATAACGACAATTACAGATTACCTTCACAACATTGTGAAAAATATTTTAAAATATACTAAAGAAAATAAAGACATCCATGTTCTCCCTACCCAGTTATTACCCAATTAACAGTTTATTTCCTATCAGGCTTTTATATATATTTCATTTTAAAACAAAACAGGGTTATAGTCAGCATATTGTTTTGTCACCTCCCTTTTAATTTAATAATATACTACTGGTAGGTTTCCTGTCCACATGTAGAGATCACTTGCTATTTTTTAATAGCTCTGCTTTTGTGAGGATGTCAGAGCTGGTTTCTGCAGTCTGGTTTGTGATGAAGACACCTGCCCCGTAGACTTCAGTAGACTTGAGACAAAATCCAATTCCTGGACTTGGTTCATCTCTTGGGAAGAAACATGTCAGACTTCTTCTGGAAACTTCCTCTTGGTTTTCTCAGGAGTCTGGGTCTCCAAACACCTCCAGCTGATCTGGTGTTAAGAAGGCCAGCACTGCTAGCCTTCAGGAAGCCCCAGAGGAACACAGAGGATGAAAGCTTACTGTGGGGACAGCCCCAGATAAGATTCTGGTCCAAGGATGATCTGAGACCAGAGGACATTAAAAAAAACCAGACCTCACGGATCTGCAGATTGGGTCATAGAATGAAAAATGTTGAGTGAAGGAAAAGACTGAGGAGGCAGAAGATGATGGACTCAACTCTCTGCAACTTCTTTACCCAGCAGGAGCCCCAAGGCCTTTGAAGTGCACTTCAAAAGAGTGAGTCCTGAGGTCTGGAGTGCCTGAGGCCCCTGTGGGGAAGGAGGCCTTCATTTAGTACTCATTCCTCTAGTCAGTGCTATGGCTTGGATGTTGAATGTCCTCTGAGCCTGTGTTCAAGGCCTGGTCCCCATGGTGGTGCTATTGGGAGCTGGTGGAATCTTTTGTAAGGGGGGTCTTGTGGGAAATCCTTAGGCCGAGGGGCTTGTGAGCACTCTCCCTCATCCTTTCTTTTTGCCTCTGGACCATGAGGGGGGCAGCTTGCCCCACCATGTGCTCCCCTTGCTACAGGCCCCAAGTGATAGCACCGATCAATCTAGGAGTGGAACTTTCAAAACTGTGAACCCAAACCTTTTATCTTTATAAGTTGATTATCTCAGGTATTTCCCAATAGTATTTGACACATAGCAAATATTTACAGAACTCCTACTCTGTGTCTAAAACTCCTCTGGCTACAGAAGGTTAGAGTGAAGAAAGTAAATAAGATTTTTGCTCTTATGGCTGGGTCATTGTAGTCAGAGATACAGACGTGCTTGAGCAGAAACAGGACAGCTCTAGATCTGTGCTGTCCCATGGAAATACAATGTGAGCCACACATACAATTTAAAATGTTCTCAGGCCACAGTAAAGAAGTGAATGGAAACTGGTGAAGCTAATTTCAATAATATTTTATTTAACTCAGTATATTAAAAAATGATCATATATGTGATCAGTAAAAAAAGAATGATATTTTCTACACTTTTTTCATACTAAGCCCATGAAATTCAGTGTGCACCACTGCATCTGGCAGATAATTTACTTTTAAAATAGCATTACTGATGGCAAGATCAAAATTATGAGCTCAAAAATACAGCATTAAAGAAAAACAAAACAAAACAAGAATCCTGGAAAATGAATTAGTTCTGTGTAGCAACCCAGAAGTTTAAAATAGACACCCTTTTGTTTTCTTTTTCTTATCTTCAGGTTACCCCCCTTTCCCGCTGAGACTGTTGCAGTTTACATTCCAATGCAGGCTTCAGCAAGGCCAGGCAGGGGGGAGGGAGGATCACCCAGGACTTTTTAACCCTTTTTCTTCCTGGTTGAGAAATCAGGTTAGGTTTGAATGCAGAAAATCACAAAACATTATTTCTTACTACTTTTGAGGAATGGAGCTGCTGAGATCTCTGCCTAGGGGGAGGACTGCTTCAAGGACATGGGTGTTCCCTCCCTAGGTGGCCATGGAGCTGCGTGGAAGGGATCAGGAGGGGGGCCTTTTTCTGTCTCTTGTGATAGTTTCTCTTGATCCAACAAGCCCTTATCTAAAAACCAAGGGGCTTTGTCTTCTACAGCTTTTAAAAACTTCCTAGCTGAGGAAACCTCTAAAGGTGCTCCATTAGCCTTTAATAAAGCCTTTAATAGTCCTTCCATGCGAAGGAAGGCAGCGGCTAAGCCTGCATTTGTTAATGGGCCACCTATTTCTCTACAAGCTTTCATTCATGCCTCTATGTCTTTGCTTTTAAATGGATTAATAGCATTTCTGCATTCTCTTGTACATTGTTCATATACTAATTGTTTAATTAAAGGCATAGCTACATTAGCATCCTTGAAGATCTTCCCTGCTGTATTTACCATTTTAGCCACGAAATCTGAAAAAGCTTCTGTGGGGCCTTGGACAATTTTTGTTAAGTTACCTCGCACTTCTCCTTTATTAGGGAGTGCTTTCCAGGCAGCAATGCAGATCTTATTAATTTGTTCATAAACCTCTAATGGAAAGCCTGTTTGCTGATTGGCAAATCTACCCTGCCCCAGAAGCATATCCACATCCCAGGCAGGTTTGCCCATAGCTTGGTTGTGTGCAGCCTGTTCATTGGCCCCCTCTAACACGAAGGCTCTCCAGTCTAAATATTTACCTGGGGAAACACAAGCTTTCACTAAACTGGCCCAGTCTGAGGGGGTCATGCAGAATCTATTGAGCCCCTCTATTTGGGTGATTGTAAAAGCAGCATCCACACCATAAGTGCGGACAGATTCTGCTATATTCTTTATCATTTTAAATTCTATGGGTTCCTGATGTTTTCCCCCATCATTATCCTGGAATACAGGACAGGCAAACCCCAACTCTACATGGGCAGCCCTCCAAGCTGCAGAGTTAAAAGTTCTACCCGTGCTCGGAACCCCTCCCACATACGGGGGAGGATCATAGGTTAGAGCTGGCTTCTGTTCTTCCTTATAGTCCTTTGGTCTAAAATCTTTTTGCCTCTTAGTTCCCCCTTCTTTTATCTTTACCTTCCGTAAGTGCTGCGTTAGCTCTTTCACTTCCTTATCACCATCTGATTCTGACTCCCCTGTTTCTTCTGGTGTTCTAAGGGCTTTTAAATCTGGGTATAGTCTCCTCTTTGGAATAGTTCCATAAACCTGCTCTCCTGCACTATGTTTACTGGAAGTACTCATAGAATCCTTGGACTTCTCCTCATGTAGTTGTTCAAGAACTTCCTGTCCTTTATGAATAGCTTCCTGACATCTACCATCAAGAATACATCCTTTTATTAATTTCCATAGCGGTATCACCCCTTTCTCCAATTGTCCCTGCTCCTGAAGGAAATCCAAATCTTTTTTTTTTTTTTTTTTTTTTTTTTTTTGATGTTTAAACTACTTTTATTGAAATTTTGCTTTTTATTTATTTTTTTTATATATTATTTTTTTTACGTTTACATAGGGTAATGATGTTTATTATATTTTTCCCCTCCCCCCCACCCCTCCCACCCCTCCCACCCCTCCCACCCCTCTTTTCCCTCTACACAGTCCTTCTTTCCTTCATTCTTACTGCTCTCCTTAGCCTAACTCTAAACCTAACCCTAAACCTAATGCTAGCCCGTCCCACCCCCCATTATATGTCCTCATCCGCTTATCAGCGAGATCATTCGTCCTTTAGTTTTTTGAGATTGGCTTATCTCACTTAGCATGATATTCTCCAATTTCGACCATTTGCCTACAAATGCCATAATTTTATCATTCTTCATTGCGGAGTAATATTCCATTGTATAAATATGCCACAGTTTCTTTATCCATTCATCAACTGAAGGGCATCTAGGTTGGTTCCACAATCTGGCTATGGTGAATTGAGCAGCAATGAACATTGATGTGGCTGTATCTCTGTAGTATGCTGATTTTAAGTCCTTTGGGTATAGGTCAAGGAGTGGGATAGCTGGGTCAAATGGTGTTTCCATTCCAAGCTTTCTGAGGAATCTCCACACTGCTTTCCAGAGTGGCTGCACTAATTTGCAACCCCACCAGCAATGTATGAGTGTTCCTTTTTCACCACATCCTCGCCAACACTATTGTTGCTTGTATTCTTGATAATCGCCATTCTAATTGGGGTGAGATGAAATCTTAGGGTAGTTTTGATTTGCATTTCCCTTATTACTAGGGATGTTGAACATTTTTTCATATATCTGGTGATTACTTGTACATCTTCTTCTGTGAAGTGTCTGTTCATTTCCTTAGCCCATTTGTTGATTGGATTATTTGTATTCTTCGTGTAGAGTTTTTTGAGTTCTTTATAGATTCTGGAAATTAGCGCTCTATCTGAGGTATGGTTGGCAAAGATATTCTCCCACTCTGTAGGCTCTCTCTTCACATTACTGATAGTTTCCTTTGCTGAGAGAAAGCTTTTTAGTTTGAATCTATCCCAGTTGTTTATTCTTGCTTTTATTTCTTGTGCTATGGGAGTCCTGTTAAGGAAATCTGATCCTGAGCCAACAAGTTGAAGATTTGGACCTACTTTTTCTTCTATAAGATGCAGGGTCTCTGGTCTGATTCCGAGGTCCTTGATCCATTTTGAGTTGAGTTTTGTGTAGGGTGAGAGATAGGGGTTTAGTTTCATTCTATTGCATATAGTTTTCCAGTTTTCCCAGCACCATTTGTTGAAGAGGCTATCTTTTCTCCATTGCATATTGTTGGAACCTTTGTCTAGTATGAGAAAATTGTATTTATTTGGGTTTGTGTCCATGTCCTCTATTCTGTACCATTGATCTACCTGTCTATTTTGGTACCAATACCATGCCGTTTTTGTTACTATTGCTTTGTAGTAGAGTTGAAGATCTGGTATTGCAATACCCCCTGCTTCGCTCTTGCTACTGAGGATTGCTTTAGCTATTCTAGGTTTTTTATTCTTCCAGATGAATTTCATAATTGCTTGCTCTATTTCTGCGAGGTACATCATTGGGATTTTAATTGGAATTGCATTGAATCTGTATAGAACTTTAGGTAGTATAGCCATTTTGACGATATTAATTCTGCCTATCCAGGAACATGGGAGATCTTTCCATCTTCTAAGGTTTTCTTGAATTTCTTTCTTTAGTGTTCTGTAGTTCTCATTGTAGAGGTCTTTCACCTCTTTTGTGAGATTGATTCCCAAGTATTTTATTTTTTTCGATGCTATTGTGAATGGGGTAGTTTTCCTAATTTCTCTTTCTGAAGATTCATCACTTATGTATAAAAATGCATTGGATTTATGAGCATTGATCTTGTAACCTGCTACTTTACTGAATTCACTTATGAGTTCTAAAAGTTTTCTGGTGGAATTTCCAGGTTCCTCTAAATATATAATCATGTCATCAGCGAACAGGGATAGTTTGAGTTCTTCTTTTCCTATTCGTATCCCTTTAATTTCTTTGGTTTGTCTGATTGCTCTGGCTAGAGTCTCAAGGACGATGTTGAATAGAAGCGGTGAAAGAGGGCATCCCTGCCTTGTTCCAGTTTTTAGGGGGAACGCTTTCAGTTTTTCACCATTTAGAATGATATTAGCCATGGGCTTAGCGTAGATGGCCTTTATAATGTTTAGGAATGTTCCCATTACCCCAATTTTTTCTAGTGTTTTGAGCATGCAGGGATGCTGTATTTTATCAAATGCTTTTTCTGCATCTATTGAAATAATCATGTGATTCTTAACTTTAAGTCTGTTGATATGGTGAATGACAATTATTGATTTCCGAATGTTGAACCAACCTTGCATCCCTGGGATAAAACCCACTTGATCGTGGTGCACTATCTTTTTAATATATATTTGTATGCGATTTGCTAAAATTTTGTTGAGAA
The DNA here is from genome assembly GCF_902686445.1 of Sciurus carolinensis. Classification (NCBI taxonomy): domain Eukaryota; kingdom Metazoa; phylum Chordata; class Mammalia; order Rodentia; family Sciuridae; genus Sciurus; species Sciurus carolinensis. Next base: position 530,219 of record NW_025920120.1, read on the forward strand.
TTTTTGCATCGATGTTCATTAAGGATATTGGTCTGAAATTTTCTTTCCTTGATGTGTCTCTGTCTGGTTTAGGTATCAGGGTGATATTGGCTTCATAGAACGAGTTTGGTAGGGTTCCCTCCTCTTCTATTTCATGGAATAGTTTGAGGAGTATTGGAATGAGCTCTTCTTTAAAGGTTTTGTAGAACTCGGCTGAGAACCCATCTGGTCCTGGACTTTTCTTTGTTGGTAGGCTTTTGATGACCTCTTCTATTTCATTGCTTGAAATTGGTTTATTTAAGTTGTGTATGTCCTCCTCGTTCAGTTTAGGTAGTTCATATGTCTCTAGAAATTTGTTGATGTCTTCAAGGTTTTCTGTTTTGTTGGAGTATAGATTTTCGAAATAGCTTCTAATTATGTTTTGTATTTCACTCGTGTCTGTTGTGATGTTTCCTTGTTCATTCCGAATTTTAGTAATTTGAGTTTTCTCCCTCTTTCTCTTTGTTAGTGTGGCTAAGGGTTTATCAATTTTATTTATTTTTTCAAAGAACCAACTATTTATTTTGTTAATTTTTCCAATTGTTTCTTTTGTTTCGATTTCGTTGATTTCGGCTCTGATTTTAACTATTTCCTGTCTTCTACTACTTTTGGTATTGGTCTGCTCTTCTTTTTCTAGTGCTTTGAGCTGTAGTGTTAACTCGTTTATTTGTTGATTTCTACTTCTTTTTTTGAATGCACCCCATGAAATAAATCTTCCTCTAAGTACTGCTTTCATAGTGTCCCAGAGATTTTGATATGATGTGTCTTTGTTCTCGTTTACTTCTAAGAATTTTTTATTTCCCTCCTGATGTCTTCTGTTATCCATTCATCATATAATAGTGTATTATTTAGTCTCCAGGTATTGGAGAAGTTTCTGTTTTTTATTCTGTCATTTATTTCTAGTTTCAATCCATTATGATCTGATAGAGTACAAGGTAGTATCTCTATCTTCTTGTATTTACTAACAGTAGCTTTGTGGCATAAAATATGGTCTATTTTAGAGAAGGATCCATGTGCTGCTGAGAAGAAAGTGTATTCATTCTTTGTTGGATGGTATATTCTATATATGTCCGTTAAGTCTAAATTGCTGATTGTGTTGTTGAGATCTATAGTTTCTTTATTCAATTTTTGTTTGGACGATCTATCCAGTGGTGAGAGAGGTGTGTTAAAATCGCCTAGTATTATTGTGTTGTGGTCTATTTGATTTCTGGAATTGAGAAGGATTTGTTTGACGTACGTGGATGAGCCAATGTTCGGGGCATAGATATTTATGATTGTTATGTCTTGCTGATTTATGCTTCCCTTAAGCAGCATGTAATATCCTTCTTTATCCCTTCTGACTAGTTTTGGTTTGAAGTCCACATTATCTGAGATGAGGATGGATACTCCAGCTTTTTTGCTGTGTCCGTGTGCATGGTATGTTTGTCCCCATCCTTTCACCTTTAGTCTATGGGTGTCTCTTTCTATGAGATGAGTCTCTTGCAGGCAGCAAATTGTTGGATTTTTCTTTTTAATCCAATCTGCCAGTCTGTGTCTTTTGATTGATGAATTCAGGCCATTAACATTCAGGGTTATTATTGTGATATGATTTGTATTCCCAGTCAATTGACTCATATTTGTTTTTGACATGATTTGGTTTCTCCTTTATTTGGCTATTCCTTTAGGCTAGCGCCTCTTGTTGCTGATTTGCATCGTTGTTTTTCATCTCTTCCTCATGGAATATTTTGCTGAGAATGTTCTGTAATGCTGGCTTTCTTTTTGTAAATTCCTTTAGCTTTTGTTTATCATGGAAGGATCTTATTTCATCGTCAAATTTGAAGGTAAGTTTTGCTGGGTATAAGATTCTTGGTTGGCATCCATTTTCTTTCAGGGCTTGGTATATGTTGTTCCAGGCCCTTCTAGCTTTTAGGGTCTGGATTGAAAAATCTGCTGATATTCTTATTGGTTTCCCTCCGAATGTAATTTGATTCTTTTCTCTCGCGGCCTTTAAAATTCTGTCTTTATTTTGTATGTTAGGTATTTTCATAATAATGTGCCTTGGTGTGGGTCTGTTGTAATTTTGTATGTTTGGAGTTCTATAAGCCTCTTGTACTTGGTTTTCCATTTCGTTCTTCAGATTTGGGAAATTTTCTGTTATTATTTCATTGAATAGATTGTTCATTCCTTTGGTTTGTTTCTCTAAGCCTTCCTCAATCCCAATAATTCTCAAATTTGGCCTTTTCATGATATCCCATAGTTCTTGGAGATTCTGTTCATGATTTCTTACCATCTTCTCTGTTTGTTCAACTTTGTTTTCAAGGTTAAATATTTTGTCTTCAATGTCTGAGGTTCTGTCTTCCAGGTGTTCTATCCTATTGGTTATGCTTTCTATGGAGTTTTTAACTTGGTTTATTGTTTCCTTCATTTCAAGGATTTCAGTTTGGTTTTTTTTCAGTATCTCTAACTCTTTATTGAAATGGTCTCTTGCTTCCCGTATTTGGTCTTTTAACTGTTGATTGGTGCGATCATTTAATGCCTGCATTTGCTCTTTCATCTCCTCCTTCAATGCCTGCATTTGCTCTTTCATCTCCTCATTAGCTTCCCTGATCATTTTAATTACGTACATTCTGAACTCCCTTTCTGACATTTCTTCTGCTGTGCTGTCATTGGGTTTTATTGATGTAGTATCTAGGTTTGTTTGGGACATTTTCTTCCCTTGTTTTCTCATAATGGTCAGTTGTCAGTGGGACCCTGAGATATTGCAGTTTTCCACTATTGGCTTATAGTGTCCCAGTAGATTTCCAGTGTATCACCTCCCAGCCTTCAGTAGCCTGATGTCTTGGAGGAATCTGATAAAGCAGCTCATTCGAAGAATACTGCCCCTAGCCCCCTACTGGTTCCACGATTTGGATCTGGCTCTGTGCTGGAATGCTTTCACTGTGGGCCTGCACCGTGCACCTGGCTGTGTGGGAGGAGCCCACTGCCAGAGTGTGGAAGGCTACCTTGGGAAGACTCAAGCTGCCCTGCCCGGCTCCGATAAGCCACCTCTATCTGGGCCTGCCACCCGGGCTGAGCTTTACCCAGTGGGCAGACTCACCCGTGGCTCCACTTCAGTCCGAGTCTCTCAGTGCCTCCCCTTCTTAACTCCTGGGTTGTGGAGCGACTGGAAGTGCAGTCTCCCTCTAGCTCGCCATCTTGGATCGCCCCGTGAAGAGAGCCCGCAGCCGGAGTGGGCAGAGCCACCTGAAGAGGTCTCCGGCTGCCCTGCCCTTATCCCTGAGGCTGATTGCAGATTGAGGCACTCCGCTGGTTCTTTGCAGGAGTACACTGCACTGCAGCGGCTCCGGGACTCGGAGTCTGCTCTGTTCAGACAGGCTCTCACTAGCGGGCCAGTTCCGTTCCGAGAACCTGGAGAAGCTGGCTGTGTGGGCGGGGCCCACCGCCGGAGTGCGCAGGACTGCCTGTGGATGACTCTAGCTGCCCTGCCCAGCTCCGATAAGCCACCTCTATCTGGGTCTGCCACCCGGGCCGAGCTTTACCCAGTGGGCAGACTCACCCGTGGCTCCACTTCAGTCCGAGTCTCTCAGTGCCTCCCCTTCTTAACTCCTGGGTTCTGGAGCGACTGGGGGTGCAGTCTCCCTCTAGGCCGCCATCTTGGATCGCCCCGTGAAGAGAGCCCGCAGCCGGAGTGGGCAGAGCCGCCTGAAGAGGTCTTCGGCTGCCCTGCCCTTATCCCTGAGGCTGATTGCAGATCGAGACTCTCCGCTGGTTCTTTGCAGGAGTACACTGCACTGCAGCGGCTCCGGGACTCGGAGCCTGCTCTGTTCAGACAGGCTCTCACTAGCGGGCCAGTTCCGTTCCGAGAACCTGGAGAAGCTGGCTGTGTGGGCGGGGCCCACCGCCGGAGTGCGCAGGACTGCCTGTGGGTGACTCTAGCTGCCCTGCCCGGCTCCGATAAGCCACCTCTATCTGGGCCTGCCACCCGGGCCGAGCTTTACCCAGTGGGCAGACTCACCCGTGGCTCCACTTCAGTCCGAGTCTCTCAATGCCTCCCCTTCTTAACTCCTGGGTTGTGGAGCGACTGGAAGTGCAGTCTCCCTCTAGGCCGCCATCTTGGATCACCCCGTGAAGAGAGCCCGCAGCCGGAGTGGGCAGAGCCGCCTGAAGAGGTCTCCGGCTGCCCTGCCCTTATCCCTGAGGCTGATTGCAGATCGAGGCACTCCGCTGGTTCTTTGCAGGAGTACACTGCACTGCAGCGGCTCCGGGACTCGGAGCCTGCTTTTTTCAGACAGGCTCTCACTAGCGGGCCAGTTCCGTTCCGAGAACCTGGAGAAGCTGGCTGTGTGGGTGGGGCCCACCGCCGGAGTGCGCAGGACTGCCTGTGGGTGACTCTAGCTGCCCTGCCCGGCTCCGATAAGCCACCTCTATCTGGGCCTGCCACCCGGGCCGAGCTTTACCCAGTGGGCAGACTCACCCGTGGCTCCACTTCAGTCCGAGTCTCTCAGTGCCTCCCCTTCTTAACTCCTGGGTTCTGGAGCGACTGGGGGTGCAGTCTCCCTCTAGGCCGCCATCTTGGATCTCCGAAATCCAAATCTTTTTCCAACTTATCCCAGCTGGCAGGAGTCAAGCTTTCGGAGATAGCAAACCATGGGGCTCCTTTATCAATTCTTACAAGGAATGTTTCTAAAGTACTGCGTTTGACCTTGAGCTCTTTGGAGCGCAACAAAAAATCTAATGAACTAGATGGAGAATTGCCCATAATGAAAGCAACATTCAGAGCAAGCAGAATGAAAGCGAAAACAAAATATCTTTCTTTCTTTGTTAATCGACTATGCAGGTCGATTAAATATTTTTCTTTGTTAATCGACTATGCAAGGTCGATTCTTGCTCTCTCTCTTTATACAGAGGAGCGCCCCACTATGTGTGGACCCCACTTACCTGTGGTACTTACCAGTGCACCCCCGACCACTGAAAGTTCTGACTCCCGGGTTTTGGCACCACTTGTCGTGTCCCTCGCCCGCAAGAAAGCACGACACAGGAATCTTCCTTCAGCAGTTTAATAAGGACCTTAATATTATAAAACCATGGTTTTTCTTCTTCTCCCTCTTGAGCCGAATTCATACACTTTTATACTCTTGCAATAGCCAGTCTACTCCTGCCACTTGGCCTATGTTCATAGGTGCTCCCATTTGCAACAGTTGGCTTAACCAAATATGGGCTTGTTTACCTAGAAAGCACTTCAGGAAACCAGCGCCATCTTATCATGGTGGTGAGGCGGCTCGCCACAGTTGCATATCATATTTACTCACTGGATGGATACAATTCAAGGACTCTAGTAAACCTAGAGTGTTCTGTAACCATCACCACAATGCATCTTTAAAACACTCCCATCACACCCAGGTGTTCTCTCCAGGCTGTTGGTGGCCAGTTCACTCTCACTCCCAGTCCTGGATTTATTCTGTGTTGCCATGTGTTTGCCTTTTCCAGGCATTGCAAATAAATGGAACCATATGGAATGGGGTCTTTCGTACCTGATTTCTTCCAGGTGGCATAACATTTTTGAGATTCATCCATGATGCGTCACATATCATTTATTTTTATTGCCATTAGTGTTCCATAGTTGGGAGATAGCATTTTGTTTTTCTGTTCACCAGTTGATGGACATTTGAACTGTTTCCCGTTTCAGATTATAGTGCTGCTATGCACATTTGCTTACATGTCTTTGTATGCACGTAACATTTTAGTTGTCCCCGATTACCCTATCCTTTAGGATCATTATAATTTATTCTTCTCCAGATAATGAAACTGAAGCTTGAAAAAAATCATAAATCTTGCCCAAGGTGATAAACACAAAAGGGAATGAAAAATGAGTGTGTTGGTGCTTCAGTTGAATAATATGCCTGTTGTATTTTATTATTCTTAATTATAGTCAAATACACGCAACATAAAATTTATGTATTTTTAAGTGTACAGATTAAAAGTGTTATGTATATATTGCATGACTATATACCCAATCTCCAGAACTTCCTTAGCTTGCAAAATTGAAGCTCTATGCCTGTGAAATTAGTACTTCCCAGTCTCCCTGACCATGTCGTAACCCCTGACTGTTCCACTACCAGTTTCCATGAACTTGACCACTCTGGGGATTTCATCTTAGTGGAATAGTATAGTATTTGTCTTTTTTGTGACTGGCCATTTCATTAAGCATAATCTCTTCCAGATTCATCAGTGTTGCTCCATGATGGAGAATGTGCCAGAATTGCCTACCTTTTTAAGACTAAATAATATTCCATCAGATGTATGTACCACATTCTGTGCACCCATTCATCTGTAGGTGGCCTTCAGGGTTGCTTCCACCTCTTGGCTAGTGTGAATATGCCACTGTGAACATGATTATGCAGATATCTCATGATCTTGCTTTCAATTGCTTTAGACATATTCCCAGAAGTGGGATCCTGCCCTTTGTGTTTCTTAAAACAGTTCAGTTGAGATATAATGCACATACTGTAAAAACACTTTTTACATTTTAAAATGCAATGGTGTTTATTGTCATATGCTCACAGGGGGTGAACCCATCAGCACAGTGGAATTCCAGAACATTTTCATTACCCAGAAAGAAACCTCATACCCATCAGTGGTCACTGCGTTCCTGCCTGCCCCCATCCCCACCAACCCCTCCACAGCATTGCCTGTTTGGAAGTTTCACACAAACAGAACCTATAGGACAGGGTTCTCTGTGTCTGACTTCCTTCACTCAACCTCTGTTTCCAGGTTTGTCCACGTGGCAGTGGCTGGAAGCTCTCTATGCCTTTTTGTTGTCCAGTAGTGTCCCGTGGTATAGACATGCCACATTCTGTTTGTCTACTTGCTTGACCATCAGCTGGTGGACATTTGGTTGCTTCCAGTACCTTCTGTATCTGGCCTGTGACCCTGGCTCTGTCCTACTGGCACTCAGACCCTCCCTTCTCAGTCAGAAGGGTTCAGGTTTGGGGGTTAAGCCAGTCCCTCTGTGAAAGCACAGCCCAAAAGGCACACTCAGGTGGAAGACTGCAAGTTCACTCCCCACTGATCTTCCCCCAACCTAGAAAAAGCAGAAAAAGAAACCACTTCCTCTCAACTTAAAAGCTATATGTATGCAAGAATGTTGTCAAGCTCATTTAGCAGATTATTTTAAGACTAAAGTAAGGGAAGATAGCTTGTGCTATGAATCTTTTAAGAAAATATTACAGAGTGTGAACAAAAGAAAATCTGCAGAACTTTTAAAATGTCAGCACAGAAAGAGAACTTAGAAATCCTTTGGTTGAACATTTGAAAACTCATGTGCCCAGAGTCCAGGCAAGCAGCAAACAAACAAACAAACAAAAAAACAAACAAAATCAACCACGGGAGGAGGATTGGTCCCCTGCAAGGCCTTTGGAGTAGTCTGAGCCAGCCATGATTTCCTGGATCATGTGTTTTCATGAAATGTGCAAAAGATATATAAGTTCAACTGGTTAATAGGACTGTCACTTCCTGTCTGATGCTCCCCCTTCCTTTATACTCTCCCTTATGTTGGGTGTTAGGTTGCATTGGAGCCACCCCAGAATTTATGTATTCATAAACTATTAGCATTTTCATTTGTAATTTCTCCTGTTTATAATTCGGTATTATTTTTCTTAAAGACCTTTCTGAGATTATAAAGTGCTTCATGCTCCACCAAATCAGTAGGCCAGGAGGGCACCAAGTTGATCATTCATACCCACCTAAAGGAGGCAGTTTCACTCACTTTCTAGTGATTATTGCTGGGTGGGAATGGAAAATCCAGTGTGGCCAGTACTTTCGAGGCAAGTCAGAAATCGGATTTTTATGTCAAATCATCTGGCTTTAAAATGTTGATAACTAACTAAGCAAAACTAATCCAAAGGCCTTTTTTTGTGTGTGGTCTGTTAAGTTTTCAGTCCTCAAGCTAAATCCATCCCTTGCTATTGATGATGAAAAAGTGAAACAAGATATATAAAAGTAAGGAATGCACTCTTGTATTCCACTGGTCTTATACATCCTCAAACTCAGTGCTTTACAATCTTTAAATTGTTCTCATCGTGCCTTGTAAGTACATTGGCATTTCCCCCAAGTTCAGCTTTAATCAACTGTGACCCAAGCAGCAATGTCCCAGGTTCAGGGTTGGGAGACAGAACCCCACCGGAGGTTACATCTCACTGCCTGAGTCTGTAAAGATGGTTCACTGAAATTTGCAATAATTCAGTGACAGTGTTCAAGATCCTCACTAAAATAAAAACTTCAAAAAGTAGTGTCGGGTTTTATGTTTGTGGGCACCTGATCAGTCCTGGTGGTCACTGAAGTTCTTTGGTGTGAACTCTGGGTAAGGACATCTCTTGGAGGTCATTAGTCCCACCCTCTCTTCTCTCCTCCCTCTGCACACTCCTCACCATGGGAAGTTTGCCTCAATGTTCTCTGCTGCTGTAAGCACACTTCTGGTCTGCTATTTCTGTGGCTCTTTATATCATTAAGGTCCTAACTGGTATATCACCTCTTTGGAGAGACTATCTGGAGCATCTTAGCTAAGTTAACCCATCCAGCTCTCTATGCTTGCTAAATTGCTGCCTGTGGTCCAAATGCAGCCTGCTTCCTGGCTTTGTTAGTAAAGTTTTATTGACACTCAGTCACATTCATTTTGATAACATATTGTCTAAGACTGCTTTTGTGCTGCCACAGGACATGTGAGCACTTGCAACAGAGACACTGTGACCCATGAGTCCTAAACTGTTCTCTCTCTGGTCCTTTGGAAAAACTATTGCTGGCACCAGAGACTTTCACATTTTCCTGTTTTATTTTTTTCAGAATAACAATTATTACCTGAAATTACTTATTTTTTGTTTGTTTACATGTTTGTTTCTGACTTCTATTAGAATATAAACTCCTCAGGGTTATTTCCCTTGCACCTAAAACGTAGTAAGTGCCCAATATATTTTGGTTGAGTGAATTTAATTAATTCTATGCATTAGCCATTTTTTATAGGCTGAGGGCTTTTGTAATGTTAGAGCTTTCATTGGTAGGTACTGAAGCTGCTGATACTTTTCAGTACAATCAGAGATACTTGCAGATTTGGGGGTTTTGGTTGTACAAATTGAACTAAACAAATTCATTAGGATGGATGAGGTCTAAGCACCAGACCTTTGACCTTGATGAGAAAACACCACGATGGATGGAATCACTGTGGTATGGTGACAGCAGGTGGCATGTCACCTAATTTCATCAAAAAGAGCATAGAAGAAGGAATACGGGTCAACTCCTTCCTCATCTTCTCCTTCTTCCACTTCTTTTTTTAATACTGAGGATAAAATCCAGGGCCTTGCACATGCCAGGCAAGTGCTCCACCACTGAGTCACATCCCTGAACCTTTTTTACTTTTTTATTTTGGGATGGGGTCTTGTGAATTTGCTGAGGTTGACCTTGAACTTGTGGTCTTTTTACATCAGCTTCCTGAGTTTCTGGGAGTACAGGTGTGTCCACCACACCTGGCCTCAACTTATTTCTGAGTTTCCAGATATTTTGTTTTATCCCTAACCAAATGAGTCACTATATTTTCCTGAAGTCTCGGCCCATGTAAGGAAAATTTTATTCCCTTTTCTCTGCTGAATCACACCATCTTCTTCTGTACTGACTGAAAACTCCCAACACATTCCCAGATGGTAGTTCTGCCCAGAGTCTGGTCATCTCAGGGATTTGGCCTGCTGTGAACAGATGCCAACCACCCTTGCATCCCATCTTTCCCTTCACCTTGATAAGCTTCAGAAGCTCTGCCATCTACTCTTCTGTCTCTCATGCTGAACCTTCCGTGGCTCAGTATCTCTAGTATGTGGCTCAGAACCCTGGGATTTGCTACTCGCACCTGGTCTGGTAGAATGTTCATTTCCTGCTATTATCCTGTAAGTGGGCAGAACTTTGTACCCATCTTTGTATTTCTCTCTTTTACCCAGTTGGTGTTTGACCTAAATTGAATCTTGAGAACCAGGCCTCTGGGACTCTGCTGGGAGTTATCCAAGGAACAGATGAGACCATCAGAATTTCCCAGTGGCCCCAAAATTCCTTTGGGAGGCCTCACACCATGTAGAAAGAAGGCTGCTAAAATGTACCCACTTGCCATGTTAGAATGTTTTTTTCTTTTAATAAATCATAATAAATCTCTTGCTTTGGAAATTATTATTGATTGCAACTCTACTCTTATTTTTCTATGTCTCAGTCCATCAACATTCAGTCAGGCCTTCAAGGACTTGAAGTCCCTTGAATGTTTCTGAGGTCCTTGAGGAGCTGATTTACCTTGGGCCCCATGCCCCAAATGCCTAATGTCTAAGGCAGTCTGGATCCCAGGAGACCCTGTATGAGCAGCAGAGGGGCAGCTCTTATCCCCAGGGAACCCAGAGTTCAGTGAGCATAAGACACAGGGAGCAGACAGCTAGGGGACCCATGGAAGGCCCAAGAGGGGAGGGCAGGGTCTACAGGGGAGCAGAGAAGTGGGCAGCAGGGTTCTGAAACCTCCCCAGGGAGGCCACGCCCATGCCTTTGATGTGCTTTGAAGGGTCTACCTAATAACTCCACCCTTCTCAACATCCCACTTCCCCCAGGCAGCCTTGACAAATCTCTCTCACCCACAAGTGAATGCATCTGAAGCCAGCAGTCACTCCAGGCTGCATAATTTTGGGGACCCAGTGCAAAATGAAAATGCAGAGCCTTTTCCAGAATTTTAAGATGGCAAGGATAGAGCATTATATCATGTGGGGACCAGTGTTCCTATGTGGGTCACACATCCCTGAAGCTTGCTCTGACATTTGTCCCAAAAGGAGAGTAGTGTCACTCAAAGGAAAACAGGAGAAAGGACCACAAATTACATAGTGGTGCTCAGTGTAGATTTGTTGAATGAGCCTGAACTTCTTTAGTTTATTTTTATTTTCTTGGAAATACATATGACCAGGTAGCTAGTGTTGGTGTTGCCTTTTTTATTTTCTGTCTCTGGAAGTTCAGCACAGATGTGAATATATAAGCAGAACATGATTAGCATGGCTGCATTTTGCCTTGGAGTTGACTTGTGTGTTATCACAGTGAATAGGTGTGTTTAATATTGATCCTATCTATCTACCTATCTACCTACCTATCTACCTACCTACCTCTACTGGTGGTTGTCTATCTATATACAGGTATCTACTGGTGGATAGAAGATAGATGGGTAGATAGGTAGGTAGATTGGGAGATAGACATTAAACACCTTCTGGTGGAGACCTTTCTCTGCATCATACTCTGACAGTGGAGAAATAAACAGGTACAAAACAAAAGCAAATTGTACTAAGGCTCATTGAAGGTATTTTCAGAAGCTGCATGCTCTGAAATATATTTTACATTTTTTCCCCTGTCTGTAAATGTGAGTAGTCTTAAATTGCCAAGCCAGGTAAATGAGTCCACAGATAACTCTTAAATGCATTAATCCCTGAAAATATTAGATCCTTCTGCAACAGATGAGGTTTGGTGTGCAGCTCATTAGCATTTGAACAAATTTGTGAGACTTTTAAGGCCTGTTGTTGGGTTGAGCTAAGTAGACTAAAGCAGTGAATTCCAGGGCCTAATGGCTCCATTTATCAAGGGAGCAGGTTTTAACATAATGCATAAACCTTCCTCACATGACTATTTGACTATGCATTTAATTCTATTGCAACATGGTGCTTTGGGCAGAGGAAATGAAGAACTTAAACAAGGTTAACATTCTGAGAAAAGAGTAGGGAAAAAATCAATAAACCCCCTCCTTCCCCAAATGAAAGATGATTTACAAAAATGGAAATCTATATTGATGACAGAACCTTACATAGGACACAATGAGCCAATGGAGCTTCATGAGTGGGACTTGAGCTGTCCTTTCCACTGAATCCATATCCAGTTTTGGCGATAATGTTCCAACAGTGTTTTAGTGGGATTAATTAAAGGTTATTAATTGGTGGGAGGCCTCCTGGAGCTTGGAGACTTGAGGACAGTGAAGATTTCTGGTTTCACATTCCTGTTGGTATCAAAACGCCATCTTTTTTCCTGTTTGCATATGTTAGAGAAGGGCTGAGACAACTATACCTCCGCCCACTCAGAAGGATTTGCCAGAATTGAACACTAAAACTTCGTCCCTTTGGAAAACCCAGTGGTTCAAGGCCTCTGCTCTGTCTCTGATCAATTGAAACCTGATATCATGACATTTGCAGGGGCAGCCCTGTGCTGACTCCTAGTGGGTTTCGTAAGTACCACCACTGTTCCACCATTAAAGGAAACTTCTATATGTTTTAGAGAATCTGGAGTGTGACCCAAGCTCTAGGGGAAGTGTGAGCAGTCAACCCAGGATGCCTGCATGGTGGCGGTGATGCTAGGTAAGACAAAACCTGGGCGTGGAACTCGTCCTTTATGAGCATGCGCTTACATGCCAGACTCACATCAAGGATGTGATGTGGTGCAGCATGTTTTACTGCACAGATCCCCTTTCAGGGATAGAGAAATGAAGGCCCTGAAAGAAGGCAAGGTCTGCCCCTCCCCAGGGTGAATAACAAAGTTCATATTCAAACCCAGGTGGTCCAGAGCCCATGGTCCTAATCATAAGCCCAGAGTGATCCAAAGGCAGGAATGTTCCCGGCTCCAAAGTCAGGCACATTCCTGAGTTAAGGTCCCTCAGAGTCTCCCTGAATGTTCCCAGTATTCCCCAGTGGTGGGAATCCGGGATGCAAGTCACAAGCCTGGCTGACCTTTCTGAGGGCTCCTTGGGACTCTCCTCTCCAGCCACACCAATGCCCACTTGACCTCCAGAGCCAGGTCACCATGCAGGTGGCCACACTCAGGCCCAGCTCTTCCCACCCTGGTGCTATCTGGCATCAGTCATCTGCTCAGAGGCCATGTCCTCTAGTCTGGGCATCTTGGAAGCAGTGGGTGGTGCTGAGTGTCCACTGCTTGTCTCAATTAAAGTTCACTGCATCCTAAGGAAGAATGTGCCTCTTCTAGAAGAAAGAGCAGGTAAATCATGACAGAAGGGATGTCTGTGGGGAGCCGTGAAGAGGGGTGACCAAGGGCCATGTAGAAAGGTCGTTGGAAGGACAGCATCAGGGAGCAGAGGACAGGGCGACCCAGGTGCCTAGCTGCTGTACACCTTCAGCACCGGCCCTTCAGCTTCCTGTCTCTCAAGACTTCCTTGTCTCCCTACAGACTCCTGGGCCACTCCTTACCCAGGCTTGGTCTCTCTGGGAGGTCTCCCTTGTGTCCCACCACCTGTGGTTAAGGTGGAGGGGGCCTGGGCTGAGGAGGGTGCTTTGGCGGGAGGGAAGGCATGCCTGAGTGTGTGGCCCCCACACATGCCCACTGCCTGGATCTTTGGAAATGCTTGTTGGAAGACCTGGTTTTGCAAAGTGCCGGGGGAACTGCAGCTCCGGGGTCTGAAAGCCACGGTCTGCCTTTGCACCTGCTGTGATGGCTGAGCAACCATACAGCAGAGGGAGTGTGTCTTTCTTCAGGAGTCATTTTATGCCTGTCCTTCTTCCAGGAGCTGGGCATACAGCAATAAACCAAAGAACCAAATAAATGCTCCTGCCTAAGAATATTCACATCAGGTAAGGGAGTGCTAAGAAGGAAGTGCCAAGGAGAAAACAGCAAGGACAAGGTAGAGGAAGACTCAGGGGTCAGGGTGGAGTGTTAAATATTAGAATGGACAGGGAAGGCTCTGCTGAGAAATGGGCCTAAGAGTGAACACAAAGGAAGCAAAAGCAAACTATGTAGCAGTCTGAAGGAAGAGGAGGATCCTTCCAGGGCTGGACTTCTGGCCTTTGACAGATACATCCTCAAATGAATGGAGAGAAGAACTGAGGTTCTTGCCCAGGGTCAGATGCTTCTCCAAATATAAAAGTGGGACTCAGAGGGATATTTCAAGGAGAATCTTCAGTTCCAAAGGCCAAAACTGCACATGTCCCAGTGTAAAGTCCCTCAGTGCTCTCCACAGCCACATGCAAATTCCACAACTTGGATCCTTGGTCCGAAATCCTGAAACTCTTCTAGAACACAGACTTCCTGAGGCCAGGCCTTAGTCTTCAGCTGCCAACACTTGGGAGAGACTGTGGATCAAAGCTGTGATGACCCTGTGGGTGCCTTTCCTCTTTCCTGCATGTACAGCCTGGTCCATTCTGTGCTTCTGACTTGCATCTGTGAAAAGAAGGGTCGGGAGGAAGACCTGCTCTCATAGAGCCCTAGGAAGGGGCTTCATCTTCTTGGTTTCTGATGTGTGTTTTAGTGACTGCTTCTGGTTATTTAGAGAATATTAGGTGTGTTGATCCAGTGATTGGCAGGGGCTGACAGTATGGCAGGGTGGGCCCTGTACCTCCTCCATTCCTCTGACAGGGTCCATTCTGGAGATAGGCACATTCCTTGGCACTTGGCTGGGACCTTACACCTGCTGTTTCTGCAATGGACCATCTTGGTGATGTTCAGAATAGTGCTTCAGGAGAAGAAGCCATGACCTTCTATCCTCCATGCCTTTCCCAAGCTCATCCCTCCATCCGGCCATGTCTTGTCATTCACTAGGACTTGGTGACCTTCCTGGAAGTCATCCAGGACCCTATCTTGTCAGGCAGAAGCACTCCCTCCTCTGTTGCCCTCTACTGTCCTGGACCTTGTTTGGTGGCACCTGTTTGTACATTGCCTTTATTTTCCCATCTGCACCCTGCTGGACAGTGAATTTATTGAGGGTGGGCACCAGGCCTTAACTTGGATTCATGTAATGACTTATTACTGGAAACTTGCTATGTGCCAGGTGCTGGAATAGACTCTGGGTTCTAAGTGAGCAGGACGTGCCTGGTTCTGCCCTCATGGAGTTATAATTCACTGAGGTTAGACTGACCTTAAAGAAATGACCACAGAAGGAAATTGCAATGACTGATTCTTCTTTTCAAGTTCTATGAAGGAAAAAATTAAGGCCCTCAAAGGGTCCTATTTCTGTCCTTCATGCTGTAGCAAAGTATTGGCATGAAATGAATGTTTGATTTGAATTCAAAGATTGCCATCACCCTGCCTTCTATCCTGCTGGTTTTCACTCTTCATTGTTGCTAGCACTAAGTTGTAGACACCTTTATTCTGTGGAATGCACAAGTCTTGTCCTCAAGATACAAATGAATAACAAAACTTTAAAACTTTTAAAGGTTCCTATCTAAATGGAGATTTCTTAAAAATATTTCTTAATTGTAGATAAACACAATATCTTTATTTATTTATTCATATGTGATGCTGAGGATCATACCCAGTGCCTCACACGTGCAAGGCAAGCACTCTACCACCGAGCTACAGCCCCAACCCCTAAATGGAGATTTTTATGGCTTTCAAAAACCTGCAAGACCCTGCCTTTCCCTGTGTGAATTGCACTGTGGACCGAGGTGTGCCATTTTTCTGGAGGTCTGACCAATGCCCAGCAACAACGCACTTTCCATCATTAATTGAAGGCCTTGTCAGAGAAAGGGAGTGTTTGGGGATTCCTGAGGCCTGGGCCACCACACAGTGATTCCGAGAGCTGGAAGGTCCCAGCTGTGTGCAGTGCTGTGATTCAATGCCCAAGTTCACTGGGATCACTGAGTTTCAAGCAGCCTTTGGGCTGCTCTGCATTCCAGGCCTGGTGAGGGAGGGGCAAGTGAGGCAGCACTTCTAAGCCTAAGCTCCCACCTGCCTGGGAGGACCAAGTGACATTCAGTGGCTCCTCTCAGCCTCCTCCTCCTGGCCCTCTGAAATCCACTCCATGTCCCAGCAATACCTTTTTAAATCTCCCCATTATGTTCAACAGCATGTCAGCTGAGAGTCCAGGCTTACGGGATCATGTCCAACAGACCAAAGTGTCTAAAATAAATGTTAGCTCATAAAACAGATGTGGCACACCCAGCAGTCCCAAGCAGAGTCCCCATGGAGGAAAAGCATGAAGTGAATTGTTTCAGCCTGCAGTGACAGGCACAGGAATGGGATTTTTAAAACAGAGTTTTTCCAACTTCCAGGCAGACAGATACATCGAAAGGGAATATATGCTTTGCTTCACAGTAGAAAGGGATGCATCTGGGGTTTTCTAAGACACGGGATGCTGGCATTCACAAATTCACTTATGTCTTCAGCAAAACTTTATCACGTATCACAGGTGCTGTGCCAAACACTGCTCTACACTACAGAGGGAATGGTGAAGTGATTTGTCCTTGAGGAATCCACGGCATGGTTGGAGAAACTGACATTAATCATTTAAGCAAATAAATAAGATTTTCCAACAGTTATAAGAGCTATGAGGATTAAAAAAAAAAAATGAAAGAAAGTCAGATCATAAGATGCAGGGAAAAATGAGAACTCTCAGATAAGTTGACACTTTAGATGAGTCCCAAAGGGTGAAGATAAGAGCCCAGAGAGGACCCTCCAGTCCGTGGAGCAACAGGTGAACTTGCAGACCTGTGGGGAACCCTGGGAGCTCCCTGCCGTCCAAGAGGACCCCGCTGCCCAGGGCGAGCGAGCAGATGAAGGCAGGGGAGGAGGCCACCGGGGACAGACACACGGGTTTGCAGTCTGAGCTGCCGGTAAGAACTTCCCTCCAGCTAAACTCTTGTAAGTCTTGGAATGTGGACATGGGCTTTGACCTGGGTTGGGATGGAGGAAGTCTCTGCTAGAGTGAGGTGCACCTTCTCCCCACCTTCCAGAATGATGGACAGGAGCTGCCTTCCAGGGGGCTCAGGCCCACCAGAACTGCTGCGCTTTGGGGTAGCTCCTCTGTCTCTTAAGCTAGCTTGCAGCAGTTCCCCAGCCTTCGATTTGATAAATAAACCAAGGCTCTGCAAAGCCACTGGCAGGAAGTGGCTGGGGTGCTGGCTGTCTCCTGGCCTCCCAGGTTGCGTGGACTCTTGTTTTCCACCAGTTCTTGTTTGCTGGCTTGTTTTAAACATGTCATGTTTTCATATCACAAAACATGCATATGCTCTTGATACCATTTAATATTTAATTCAAATAATAGAATACTTAGCATATCAAATGTTTACATGTATTTACATTCCCTTAGGAGAGCACTCCAGAAGGTAGCAGAATCTCTAATGGAATGCAGTAGCATTTTAAATGGTACACAGATAAACTTCTTAATGGTTTAATTGTAATGCATTTATCTTAGTGTGTAATATTGATATAAAATGAGGGCCACATCAAACCAGCAATTCTGTAGCTATTATTGCTAGATTTTCACTGTCAGTTGTAATATAAAATTCAGTGTTCAAATGCATTTAAGAAGTGAGTTTCTTTAAAGAAGTGATAATAGCACAGAAGACACTTTTTTTATGGGTGAGGGAAAGGCAGACATGCCGAGGTTTCCCAGGCATTGTCCCCTGAAAGGAATTGTGCCACCCTGAGCTGGTTCTCTTAAGTTCCTTTTCCCCTCCTAGTTTTTCACCTAAGGGTTGCCTGTCAATCTGACAGGAAAGTAACAGACTCAAGTTGCTTTGCTTAAAATATGGTTTAAGTCATTTTTATTTTGCCTGCTTCTTAAATCATTTATATTCTGATTTTTCTCATTAAACTTTGCAATATGACTATATTTTAGGTGCAAAGCATCACCTTCATGTGAAGACCCATCTATTCTTTAACTTGGATTTTTGATGAAGTCAGAGTCTCACAATTTTCTTTCCAGGAGGAAAGGAGGTACCACTGATGTAAACACATTTCCAACTCAGTGGATGAAGGTTCTCACAGCAGGGTAGCTTAGAAGCTCAGAGAGGGCACTAAAAACTGGCACCTGTGTTGGTCACCAAGGGAGAGCTATTGAAGTCAATTTTAATTTTTACACAGAGGGTCCTTAGTTATATCAGAAGCCAACCTAGCGACCATTCCATGTTGTCACATCCATTTCTGATGTGTAAACTGAGTCAAGTAAATGTCAATTGAAGTTTCAGCCACAGTTCAAAGCCAGAATTCGCTCTCTGTCTTAGCCCTGGCTACCAGATGGCATTTCATCAGTCAACCTGAGTCTTCTCATGTTAGCTGTTGACTATGATCTGATTAATAAAGTGAGGGTTGATAGTCTCTTTTTCCCTTGAGACAACCTAACACACAAGGCATTATTACCTGGGGATAGATGTTAGCCATGGGAAAAGGAAACAATGTTCCCTTGAATGACCCTTACTGTCACATTCTATGTCATTAGAATCCCTTCCTGGAAACATTTCTCTCTCAGTGGTAATTTGTGCATTGCTGTGTCTTCTGAAAAATTATTTTGAAGTCCTGAGTTAAGATAAAATACTGCACAAGAGCACAATGGGAAAGGATCTGGGAAGCCATAGTCAAATGACATTCTGGAACAGTGAAGCTGGTGGGGAAGCATCTCAGTCACGTCGTGTTAATTTTGTACATTCTCCGGCCAAGAAAAGAGCCTCCTACCATTATAACATACACCAGTGGTTGGCAATTATTTTCTGAAAACAGTGAGAATGTATATTTTCTGCTTTGTAGATGATACAGTCTTTGTATACTTAGCTTGAAAGCAATTGTGGTCAGTTTTCTAATAAAACTTTATTTAAAAATAAAACTAGTGGGGCAGATTTGGCCCTGGGCTGTACGTTACCAACTCTCAGTATGTGCAAGTTTGACCCGCAGAGTCAAAAAGATCTGAGCCACATCCTCTGACACTTGTCTGCTATGGGAAACCAGTCATCTTAATGTATCTCTCAGCTTATTAGTTTCTGCTTTTGTAAACTGGGAGTAATTACATACTTCCTCCAATGGGTTATTGGGAGAATCTAACAAGTAATACTCAAAGGTGAGCACAACCTGACATGACGTTGCTTCGTTGCTATGTTTGTGGGGTTGGGAGCCCTGCCCCACTATTCCCCTGTGGTCCATCACCCATGGAGAAGTAAGAGTAACCTTAACATTGACCTAAGCGTCTCCTCTGCCTGAAGCCTGTTCATGGTGCCCAGGCTTGCCCCTTGGCCTGGTCTAGCCCATGCTTACTTTTCCAACATGGTGGCACCCTCTTCCCCACCCTCCTGGTGGGCTCCAGCCACACTGAAGCAGCACAGGAGCGCCTCATCCCTCAGGATATGTATACATCCCCTCTCCTCTTTGTTTTCCAGAATGCTACTCCCTTGACTTTTCTGATGCCTGGTTTCTTCTCATCCTTTAGGTGTTTGCATATAAACTATTCATCAGAGAATCCTCACTCCCCCCTGTTTGTGTGAGGAAGCCCTGGGGACGGGACGCCCGCCGTGGTGGTCTATTTGTAGTCCTGGGCCAGGCGTCCACCTGGAGAGGACCAGGAGGAGGCAGTGACCAGCAGTGGCCAGCAGCCTCCGCAGAGGCGGGTCCGCCGAGCACCACAGGAAGGGGCTTTCGGAGCAGACTCCATCCCGCACCACTGCCCTCTGTGTGCTCGGTGAGGCCATGTCTGAGCTGGCCCTTCCCCTTGACTGGAGCCAGCCTCTTTCCAACCTAACCAACTGGCCACTTGGGGACATTCGCGTGCACTGCTTACCACTGAGTTGTAGTGAACAGCAGTGCAGCCGTAAGTGCAGGGGTCATCGATCTTCCATTTCTGTAGTCACCACCCCTCCAGTCAGAACTCGGCTCAGAACACAGCCCTTGCCCTGCAGGTGCCATGCCTTCCAAGCGGCACTGGCCCAGCCCATGGAGATGGCCACTCTGACCCCTCCAGCCTGAGGCTGCCGTTTCCTGACATCGACCATCATGCTGGTGAAGACAGCGGTGTGTGCTTGTGCCTGACTTCTCATCAAAGTCATGTCCGCGCGACATCCCTGTGCTCCGTGTGACCCTGTGGTGGGATGGCGGCCACCAGTCAACACGTCAACCCTAACTGGTCCTTTCTATCGACGGGTGTCTGGTTACCTCCAGCTCCGAACTGTTGGGAATGAGGCTCCGGGGAACCACCTGCGTGTGTTTCAGTGGGTGTGAGGGTCTCAGGAGTGGGGTGCCATGCCACATAGCTGTGCCCAGCCTCAGCGCTGCCAAAGTGGTTGCACGTGTCACTACCCGGTGTCCAGGGTCTTTTGTTGACATCTGTTACCACAATGTGGGAAATGTCCTCCAGCGCAGAGGGGAGATAGTCCCTGGTGGCACCCCTTCACGTGACCCTCACCTCCACCAGCAGGTCAATACCCTATTAACTGAAGAGTGGGCAGCATAGGCTCTGCCCTCGTACCTGAGATTCAGACTGTAGCAGCCTGGGGGCAGGCGTGGGTGGCCACGAGCAGGAAAGGGGACGCTTGCTCCCTGGGGGTGGGGTGGGAATCAGGTGTGGCCACCTATAGAAAATACGGAACACGAAGACAGGACTGTCATGTGACCCAGACACCCCGAAGGAGGCGAAATCAGCACCTCACAGAGACACCCGCATTCCAGCGTTCACTGCAGCCGTGAGGTAGACCCAACTCAGATGTCCGTCAGTGAACAGGTAGATGCAGAAGTGGTTTAGATGCACAACGGGATGCTCTTTAGCCCTGAAAACAAGGAAAATCCTGCCATCTGTGACAGCGTGGGGGACCTGAAGCTCATCTGCTGAGCGAAGTGGGCCAGCACAGAAAGAGGGACACCTTGTGATCCCACTCAGTACCTGGAATCTGAGGACACCTTGGTAGAAGAGAGAGTAGGGCAGGGTCTGTCGGGGCTGCCGGCAGGGTCGGG
>NW_025920120.1:551409-600334 GCF_902686445.1 Sciurus carolinensis
CCTATTCGTATCCCTTTAATTTCTTTGGTCTGTCTAATTGCTCTGGCTAGAGTTTCAAGGACGATATTGAATAGAAGTGGTGAAAGAGGGCATCCCTGCCTTGTTCCAGTTTTTAGAGGGAATGCTTTCAGTTTTTCACCATTTAGAATGATATTAGCCATGGGTTTAGTGTAGATGGCCTTTACAATGTTAAGGAATGTTCCCACTATCCCTATTTTTTCTAGTGTTTTGAGCATGAAGGAGTGCTGTATTTTATCAAATGCTTTTTCTGCATCTATCGAAATAATCATGTGATTCTTGACTTTAAGTCTATTGATATGGTGAATTACATTTATTGATTTCCTGATGTTGAACCAACCTTGCATCCCTGGGATGAAACCCACTTGATCATGGTGCACTATCTTTTTAATATGTTTTTGTATGTGATTTGCTAAAATTTTGTTGAGAATTTTTGCGTCGATGTTCATTAAGGATATTGGTCTGAAATTTTCTTTCCTCGATGTGTCTCTGTCTGGTTTAGGAATCAGGGTAATATTGGCTTCATAGAATGAGTTTGGGAGAGTTCCCTCCTCTTCTATTTTCTGGAATACTTTGAGAAGTATTGGAATGAGCTCTTCTTTAAAAGTTTTGTAGAACTCGGCTGAGAACCCATCTGGTCCTGGACTTTTAATGTTGGTAAGCTTTTGATGACTTCTTCTATTTCATTACTTGAAATTGGTCTATTTAAATTGTGTATGTCCTCCTCGTTCAGTTTAGGCAATTCATATGTCTCTAGAAACCTGTTGATGTCTTCGAAATTTTCTATTTTGTTGGAGTATAGTTTTTCAAAATAGCTTCTAATTATGTTTTGTATTTCAGTCGTGTCTGTTGTGATATTTCCTTGTTCATTCCGAATTTTAGTGATTTGGGTTTTCTCTCGTCTTCTCTTTGTTAGTGTGGCTAAAGGTTTATCAATTTTGTTTATTTTTTCGAAGAACCAACTATTTATTTTGTCAATTTTTTGTATTGTTTCTTTCGTTTCAATTTCGTTGATTTCAGCTCTCAGTTTAACTATTTCCTGTCTTCTACTACTTTTGGTGTTGGTCTGTTCTTCTTTTTCTAGGGCTTTGAGCTGTAGTGTTAGGTCATTTATTTTTTGAGTTTTACTTCTTTTATTAAATGCGCTCCATGAAATA
Source organism: Sciurus carolinensis (assembly GCF_902686445.1). Lineage (NCBI taxonomy): Eukaryota > Metazoa > Chordata > Mammalia > Rodentia > Sciuridae > Sciurus > Sciurus carolinensis. The sequence continues at coordinate 552,585 of NW_025920120.1, forward strand.
AATTTTCCTCTAAGTACTGCTTTCATAGTGTCCCAGAGATTTTGATGCGATGTTTCTTTGTTCTCGTTTACCTCTAAGAATTTTTTAATTTCCTTCCTAATATCTTGTGTTATCCATTCATCATATAGTACAATATTGTTTAATCTCCAGGTGTTGGAGTAGTTTCTGTTTTTTACTCTTTCATTTATTTCTAACTTCAATCCAATATGATCTGATAGAATACAAGGTAGTCTCTCTATCTTCTTGTATTTGCTGACATTAGCTTTGTGGCATAATATATGGTCTATTTTAGAGAAGGATCCATGTGCTGCTGAGAAGAAAGTGTATTCGCTCTTGGTTGGATGGTATATTCTATAAATGTCTGTTAAGTCTAAATTATTGATTGTGTTATTGAGATCTATGGTTTCTTTGTTCAATTTTTGTTTGGAAGATCTGTCCAGTGGTGAGAGAGGCGTGTAAAAATCACCTAGTATTATTGTGTTATGGTCTATTTGGTTTCTAAAATTGAGAAGGATTTGTTTAACATACATGGATGAGCCACTGTTTGGGGCATAGATGTTTATGATTGTTATATCTTGCTGATTTATGCTTCCCTTAAGCAGTATGAAATGTCCTTCTTTATCCCTTCTGACTAACATTGGCTTGAAGTCCACATTATCTGAAATGAGGATGGATACTCCAGCTTTTTTGCTGAGTCCATGTGCATGGTATGTTTTTCCCCATCCTTTCACCTTTAGTCTATGGGTATCTCTTTCTATGAGGTGAGTCTCTTGCAGGCAACATATTGTTGGATTTTTCTTTTTAATCCAATCTGCCAGTCTATGTCTTTTGATTGATGAATTCAGGCCATTAACATTCAGGGTTATTATTGAGATATGATTTGTATTCCCAGTCATTTGGTTCATACTTAAAATTTTTGACACATCTTGGTTCCTCCTTTATTTGACAGTTCCTTTAGGATAATTCCTCCCTTTGCTGATTTGCTTCTTTGTTTTTTATCTCTTCCTCATGAAATATTTTGCTGAGAATGTTCTGTAATGCTGGCCTTCTTTTTGTAAATTCTTTTAGCTTTTGTTTATCATAGAATGATTTTATTTCATCGTCAAATTTGAAGGTAAGTTTTGCTGGGTATAAGATTCTTGGTTGGCATCCATTTTCTTTCAGAGCGTGAAAAATGTTTTTCCAGGCCCTTGTAGCTTTTAGGGTCTGGATTGAAAAATCTGCTGATATCCATATTGGTTTCCCCCTGAATGTAATTTGGTTCTTTTCTCTCACAGCCTTTAAAATTCTGTCTTTATTTTGTATGTTAGGTATTTTCATTATAATGTGCCTTGGTGTGGGTCTGTTGTAATTTTGTGTATTTGGAGTCCTATAAGCCTCTTGAACTTGATTTTCCATTTCATTCTTCAGATTTGGGAAATTTTCTGATATTATTTCTTCAAATAGATTGTTCATTCCTTTGGTTTGTTTCTCTAAGCCTTCCTCAATCCCAATAATTCTCAAATTTGGCCTTTTCATGATATCCCACAGTTCTTGGAGATTCTGTTCCTGATTTCTCACCATCTTCTCTGTTCAACTTTGTTTTCAAGGTTAAATATTTTGTCTTCAATATCTGAAGTTCTGTCTTCCAGCTGTTCTATCCTATTGGTTATGCTTTCTATGGAGTTCTTAATTTGGTTTATTGTTTCCTTCATTTCAAGTATTTCTGTTTGGTTTTTTTTCAATATCTCTAACTCTTTATTGAAATGATCTTTTGCTTCCTGAATTTGCTCTTTTAACTGTCGATTGGTGCGATCGTTCAATGCCTGCATTTGCTCTTTCATCTCATTGTTTGCTTCCCTAATCATTTTAGTTATGTACATTCTGAACTCCCTTTCTGTCATTTCTTCTGCCATGCTGTCATTGGATTTTATTGATGTAACATCTAGATTTGTTTGGGGCATTTTCTTCCCTTGTTTTCTCATATTGTTCAGGAATCAGTGGGTCATTAAGATATTGCAGATTTCCTCTATCGACTTATAATGTCCCTGAAGATTGCTAGTATATCCCCTCTTATCCTCAGTAGCCTGAAATCTTGGAGGCGGTTGATAATGCAGAGCTCCACGAAGAAGCTGCCTCTCTAGGGGTGGTGACCCTCAGGTGGCGTATATTCCCTGCTAGTGGGCAGAGGTGCCTCCACTTGTTGACCAATGGTCATCCAATGAGGAACTAGACTGCGGGATGAGGCAAGGCCTGTTTGTGCCTGTGTCTCTGGTTTTACCGTCCCTGTGGGAAAACCTCCCCCGGCCGGGAAGACTCACTTGGTGGGGACGTCTCGCTGGTCAGTTGCCCCCCTAGAGCTTCCCCTCAATCTACAACTACCACCTGGGCTGGGCTGTCTTCCTCTGCAACGATCCCAGGGGCCCGGACCTACGTCCTGGGCCTGGGAGCCTCACCCTTCGCAGGCAAGTCTCCTCAGGTTGCCTCTCCCAGAGAATCTGCCCGCCGCCCTGGAAACTTCGCTCCGCCCCTAGGGGTGTCTCTGTGCGGCTCTTCCAGCAAGAAGCCACCTAGCCCCTGGGACCCTGCTCTGCACCAATCGCCTGGCTATGCAGCCCCTCCTCTGAGCCACCACCTGGAGCCCCGTACAATAGCTCCGAGACCCAGAGACCCGCCACACACCTCCTCCTCCGGATAGCCGCCCGGTTTCCGACGTAGTCACTAGGAGTCCAAGCAACTCACTTCGGGTCTCCTCCTCCCGCCAACCACCCGTAGCCCTAGGCAGTCACTCCAAGTCCAAGTGACCCGCCCTGTTCCTCCTCCTTCTCCTTGGGGTAGCCCCCCGGGTGTTCAGGAGCGGTGGCTCTGAGACCAAGTGACTCACCACGCTCCTCCTCCAGGCAGGCCACCGGTGTTCAGGAGCGGTTGCTTTTAGTCCAATCAACTCACCACTCGCCTCCTCCTCTGGCAACCGCCTGTGGCTCTGATGTAGACACTCCTAGACCAAGCGTCCCACCGCTCTCCTCCTCCAGGCAGGCCACCAGTGTTCTGGAGCAGTTGTTCTTAGTTCAAACAGCTCGACATGCAGCTCCTCCTCTGGCAACTGCCTGTGGCTCTGATGCAGTCACTCCTAGGTCAAGCAACCCGCTGCGCTCCTCCTCTTCCTCCGGGCAGTCTCCCGGTGTTCAGGAGCGCTCGCTCTGAGTTCAAACAGCTCACCACGCAGCTCCTCCTCTGGCAACCGCCTGTGGCTCTGATGCAGTCACTCCTAGACCAAGCGACCCGCCGAGCTTCTCCTCTTCCTCCGGGCAACCCCCGGTATTCAGAAGCGGTCGTTCTGGGTCTAAACAGCTCGCCATGCAGCTCCTCCTCAGGCAGCTGCCCGGAGCCCCAGTGGTTGCTCGAGTCCAAGCGCTGTGCTGAGCCGCCTCCTCTACGATGATCCCAGTTGTCCGTGTTTACCGCTCCAGCGGGGGGAGGGGCGTCTCGCCGAGCAACTCCACTTCACAAATTCCCTGCTTCCGGGGCTAGCGCCCCATCCGGGATGCCTCCCCAACAGGAGAGACTCACCCGGCGGCTTTGAGTTGGTCCCAAGTCTCTCACTATCTCCTCTTTTGAATCTTGCATCCTGGAGCAACATGAAATGCAGCCGCCCTCTAGTCCGCCATCTTGGCCCGCCCTGACTAGGTCACTTTTAGTTGTTGAATTACCAATAGCTAACACAGAGCACAAAATAAGCATTAAATAAAAATTAGTTGAATAATGAAAGAAAATGAAAACAAAGGCTTTGAATCTGGAAAATCTGTTACGTCCGGTAACTACACTTTTTGAATGTTCCTATGTGTTAAATGTTTTCCATAGGTTGAACAATTTTCTAAGACACAGGCATTATTATCTTTATTTTTTAGAGGAATGAACTAAGCATTATGCATTATTTTTGTGGAGGTTGAGCCATATTTAACAGTCAATCAATAATTGAGCACCAAATATGTACCAGTCACATATAGCCAGCTACTTAGGTTTGTCTGACTCCAAATTCTAGACTCCTGGCCACAATGCTCTTGGTTCTGAGTGAAGCATGCTGGCAACCAGGTTTACCAGGCCCTAAATCTGACTTAGCTTCCCAGTCATCCCAGGAACCTCGATGCCAGCTGAACACAGGAAAAGGAGAGATCCTCACACCCTCAGGAAGAGTGCATTTCTGCACATCCATGCACGTGTGTCCTAGCGGCCATGGGATCCATGGCTGGTGTATTTCTTATTAAATCTAACAATCATTTTCACCACAGAACTCAGGCCTAACTTTCCAGCAGTGATTTTCCATCTGGTAGCCAGACATTAGGACACATTTTTAAGCAACTAGCTGGACATGCTGCATGGATCCCTTGGGCTGGATCGGAACTGGAAATAGAATGAGTGTGATCTACGAGTCTCCAGGCAGCATTCCTGGGCTTAGAGAGAAAGGTCAAAGGAGATGGGAATTCTCTCTCCCATCTGCCTGCATCAGGAAATCACAGTTGCTAAGAACAGTCCTCTGGGGGTTGTGTCAGAGCCTGGCCCCTCAAACTTCTTCCTACACAGGTTGGGATGCAGTCCATTATTTTGGGAAAATCATGGGGCCGTTGACCTTGGAGAATAAAGTGAGAGAGTTATTATCATGCCCCGAGGGCATGCCATCTATGGGGAGTGGGCTTAAATCAGTGGCTCTCAACCACAGCGATTTTCTCCCCACCCTCCCTCAGGCAGGACTCTCCCCTGCCCCAGGGGATATGTCTGGAGACAGTTTTGATTGAGTCAACATAGAGTGCTGCTGACATCTAGTGTTATGAGACTGGGAAGGAAGCCACACATCCTGCCCTGTATAGTGTCCCACCCCAATAGAGAACCATGTGCCCCAAGTACCAGTGGGGCAGCGGTTGGGGAAACCTGGTTTAAAGAATAATGATGACACTTGTGATAATGATGCAAAAACTTGGTGCTCCTGCTTATTGTGGGATCATCATGGCCTGGCTTTTGCTAAATCATCGTCACTGGTTATTTAAATCCCATGTTAACTCCCATGTTGTCTTTATTCAGTGGAAAGGAGGAACCCAGCCCTGAGAGGGTAAGGGACTGTTCAAGGTCATAGAGCAAGAATGTTGCAAAATGGAGTTCAAACCTAGAACTTCCTAGCTGGAGAACTCTTCAACCCTAGCCTGTTAGGCTGGTCCTCTTGGTTTAGGAAATATCCCACAGGTGCCTGGGAGAAATCCTGTGCTGGAAGGTTCTCAGCCTCAGCCCTGGAAGTCACTCCTCCCCTTGGTGTCCTTTGCTTGACAAATGTTGGAGGATGCACTGCCTCCTGATAGCCAAGGTGCTGCCACAAAAAAATTTTATTTAAAAAAATAAAGATACTTGCCAATTCCATCACATTCTCTCTAAGAGGTTTCATAATACAACATGTAAGTTTGGGGAAGTGTCGGGGTACTGCAGACCCCCAGCCCTTCGGCGTGGCCAAGATGGCGCCTGGCAAGGTGCCAAGGAAGTGCTGAGAACAAAACCAGGTACCTCCAGCAGACTAATACTCTCTGCCAACAAGTGGCGTTATTTGAGGAAGTTAATGTGATTGGTCATGGGTCCTCGTGGACACTGCATGATTGCTATATCCACACTATTGTGCTCCATTACTGTCCATGCTTTCCCCTCGTGATCTATAAGCTGATTGGTTGTTGTATGTAATGTAAGGCGCTTGCAAGAGCGGCCCGCCGCTGCTGGCCAGCCAGAAGAAGCAGACTGCAGAAAATAAAGAACTTGCCCTGATCCGGTTTCGTGTTTCTCTGCGGGCAGGGGATGCGATAGATGGTGCCGAAACACCCGGGAACAAGAAAAAATATAAGGGTAAGTTCACATAAGTTTTCAAATCAAGAAAAATTAGTTTGAGACTTCAAAAGGTGAGACGTCTCGAGGTTCGCGGAGCAGCGACAATTCATTACAGGAGGTTCCCCAGCAGAGGGACAATTCATTACAGGAGGTTCCCCAGCAGAGGGACAATTCATTACAGGAGGTTCCCCAGCAGAGGGACAATTCATTACAGGAGGTTCCCCAGCAGAGGGACAATTCATTACAGGAGGTTCCCCAGCAGAGGGACAATTCATCACAGGAGGTTCCCCAGCGGAGGGACAATTCATCATAAGAGGTTCCCCAGAGGAGGGACGATTCATCATAAAAGGTTCCCCGTGGGAGGGACGATTCAAGTGGTACCAAACTGTGTGCGTGTGTGAGTGAGCGTGTGTGCGTGCGCGCGCCTGTCTTTTGTTTGTGTGTTTAAACTAGTAAACTACCTCGTAGTCATGGGAACGGATCTGTCTAAGATTAGAATGCAGCGGCCTCTTAGAGAACTTTTAAAAAATCACGGAACACCATTGAAGGCAAACACGGCCTTCAAGTTCCTAGATACTGTAGAGAAAGTCTCTCCGTGGTTTTTAGACGAGGGATTATTAAATCTTCCTCAATCAAAAAACCCTTTTAGGGATTTAAAGGGGCCTTTAGAAGAAGGAAGTCAGATCTTAGAAAAAATTAAAGAGGAACGATCATATTCTCAGACTTCAAAAAGAGTGGGAACATAATATAGTAGCCATAGTCCCCACAAGTATTGGGAGATAATTGTTTCATGATTTTCTGCATTCAAACCTAATCTGATTTCTCAACCAGGTAAAAAAAGGGTTAAAAGGTCCTGGGTGATCCTCCCTCCCCCCTGCCTGGCCTTGTCAAAGCCTACAATGGATTATAAATTACAGCAGTCTCAGCGGGAAGGAGGAGGGGTAACCTAAAGAAAAGAAAAAAAAAAAAAAGGGTGTCCGTTTTAAACTTAACTAACTTATTTTCTAGGATTCTTTGTTTGTTTTGTTTTTCTTTAATGCTGTATTTTTGAGCTCATAATTTTGATCCTGCATACCTAGGTTAATGATTTTTTTTTTCTTTTTGATCAGTTCTATTTTTTATTCAACTGAAGTTTTTAAACATCTGTTTCATTGCAATGAACATTTACCTATAAAGTTACAAGGCCTTTGATTTTATGTTATCTGTATGTCGTGCTGTCTAATGTCATGTTTTGTCAAAACTGAGCGCTCTTAAAATTAAAATTTAAAAATGGATCCAAATACTTTTATTCACGTGATTTAAAAAGGTTCAATTTAAATTGGGTAAACTAATAAAAGTAAAATATCTTTAAAAATAACTTACAAGTCTCCAGGTGGTCAAACTAATGAAATGTTAATGTTAAACAATGTCTAATATCAATTGCTTCTAGGACTTTTCTTCAGCAGGAAAGAGACAACGGATCCTGTTCAGGACACTTGTCTGATATCTTGGTTTTTATAAAATAAATAAATTGGAGTTAACATGTATGGGATTACTCAAATGTGTTTGTAGAGACGTCTGGTTAATTTACAAAGTTAAAATGCTAATTGTTAAATAACATCAAGTACTTTTAACTTCTTAAATTACATGGGGTATCATACTTAAACATTATTGGTGTTTTCATAGGTTGGTAAATAAAAAGGGTTTAAACTTGCTTTGTGTCGGGTCCCAAAAGTTTCACCTGTGTTTCAATTAAGAGTACTATAAACAACAAAATATTTAATCTTATTAAAATAGAGTGATTTATCTAAATTCAAAAATTTCATAAGAGTTGTTTCAGAATGTGAACAAAAAGGGGTCAACAGATAGAAAAGACAAAATAAAAGGTTCTGGGTTTAAAATGTATTTAATAAAAAGGAAAAGGAAATGTTTCTGGGTAAGAAAGTCTGTGTGTAAGTAAAGGGCCAGTTTCAACAAGTCTGTGTATAACTAAGTTGGTTGTATGTATGTAAAACAGCTAAAGCTATTTAAGGTTTTTCCTAAGGTGAAATACTAATGTTCTAATATAAGCCAAAGTTTAATCTATATGGTAAAATGACATGGTAAAATGGCAAGGATTTCTTAGAAACACTAATTTACTCTTAACTTTGTGTCTCTTAAGTTTTATTCTTTAGAACAATTAGTCTTAAAAATTGGGGTGTATACAATTATGGTTAAACAACTGTTAAAGTATTGTACTGTGTTACAGAGTCTAAATTTTTCTTTAAAAACTAAATTTGGTAAAAAAAAAGTGTCAAGGTAATTGTGAAATGGTTTCTAGTTGTATATTAAATGTGTTCATATTTTTCAGGTATACAAGTTTTAAAGCAGGAAATTTATCAAGCTGCTATTCTCCAGATAAACTTGTCTGTAATGGTAATTTTAAGCTTATAAAGAGTAAATTTCATTGGAGATTAATTTCTATCATTTAGTGTTCTACTAGAGGACCTGTTATCAATAGGGTATATGTAAAATTGGTTATATTTTACACTGAGATAAAAAATTTCAAATGTAAATGTATTTCTAAACATTAGAGCCTGACTTGTTTAAAGGTTAATTTTGTGAAACATGAAAATATTTTGCCACTTTGACACACAAAAGGAAAGTTAAAAGCTCTCTCAGCCTTTCTTTGATTCATGTTTTAGATACAATGTTAAATTGTGTTAATTATAAAGTTTGTATAGACTCAGGAAACAGTATATGTAAACTACTTAATGATATTTAAGGAAGAAGCAAAGATCAACATCAGAATTAGAACACTTAAGATCTATAAAGAGTCACGCCTTACCTGAGATAAGGCTCTCCCTCTCACCTTACTACATGTTAGAGTGACTCCAAAATAAGTCAGACTTCAGCTTATTTAAAGTTATAATCAAAAGATTGGTTTTTGTTGTAAAATTACTATGATCTCAAATAGGAAATATAATGTGGTTCTCAGTCAAAATTCAAGATAGCTATTATACAAGCAGAATATATTTTTACTCTTGCTAATTTCATTTTGTAAAACTGTTACCTGTTAATGTTTTACAAAAGTAGCTGCTTCAAAAACACGCAACCTAGGTAACTTATGATAATAAGCCATCACCTATAAAACAGATAGTGGTAACTTCCAGAACTAATACAGACTCCAGTTAGATAAAAGGGTAAATAACTGTAAAGTTATGAACATTAAAGTTAAAGCCCAGTACTCTCACTCTATGACTGGTAAAACTGGCTTGCTGGATGATTAAGATCAAACTTAGAGATTGGAATTAAATACAGAAGGCAAGATATGCCAGTATTTGGATCTTTTGCCCTCAGTCAGCCTGAACCCAGGGAATAAGAGGACTTCTCTAAGGAGTGCTGCAACTCTGGGTCACACAACCTCCTGATCAAGGAGATTGTTGAGACTAGAGGATCCTGGACACCCAGCAAAACAGTAAAAACCAAAATATAGCCATTCTTGGGCATTTAAGAGAAATAATAATTAAATGTAACTTAAGATGTACACTTATGTTAGTCCACTAGAATAAAGACTGGAAGCTACAAATAAAAGAAAGATTCTTCAGCAAATGTGCCTGATAACAATCAAGAGAAACTGCCAGAGTCAGAAGTTTTTAGTCAGTTTAAGGCCTGCAGATCTTCCTAAGCTACACAGGTAGACTTAATCTATGTTTGCTCGTATGATTACCTAGCCCTAAGTAACAGAAATATAGAGCTCTCTACTAAACACAGGTTATACCAATAAAGGGATATTTTACACAATCAGATGACTTAAGTAGCTTAACTATATTTTTGGGGATATCTATGACATTAAGAGTTAAATGTTGTGTTTACATTCCTGATAACCTGGACTATGTTAAAGTTCCCAAATAAAGGCCTTGTCCTTTCCAGCCTTTGCTAGGTCTAGTTATGGGAACAATTTCTCAGTTCTTCCACCTCCTGGTGAAAGATTGACTTCTGTCATTTTCATGATACTCAGTGGCATGTTCCAGATGCTGCAACATTTACTTTGTACTAATTTCATTTCAGTACTCATGTCTTTTTGTTCTTCTATCATAGAAACACCCACCCCCAGATGACTTTATAACCTGCTCCTCCCCAACCAGACTTCTGCCTCGGACCCCTCGATTGACCTGATTTTTAAAAAAGGAACTCCAAACTGCTTGCCCCTCACTGCCCCCTTTCAGCTTCGAAGCAGCCAGAACGACCGACGCCCCCTTTTCCTTGAAGCAGTTGGGAGTTCCTATAGCTAAAGCGGAGAATGAAGCCAAAATTAAGGACAGGTAGTTAGTGTAGAAATAGGGAATCGGGTCAATTCGAGGAAATGAAGCCATGAAGCCATCTGCCTTTACAAATGTCAAGGATCTCCGGAGCCCATTGATTACCAAATTTACCTGCCTATAGGGGATGCAGGGTGCGCTCACTTCTCGGGACTTTCAAAATATCAGCTTTCTCCCTGCCGGGAGAAGTCTGTATTATTCCCTTTAAACAATCCAAACTATGGTCCTTACTCAACAGTACCAAATGATTAAACAAACTGATAACCGAGGCAGGATAGACAAATGAGTATAAGATTCTATCCATGATAAACAAAAAGGGGGAATAGAGGAGACCTTCAGGTCCCCTAAAGATAAACTTTCTCTTTGTCTCTTTGTTTGGGTTTTTTTAACTCTGGGTAATAAGGGTAACCCGGTGCTTTACTGGAGCTGCGGCTCAGTTTGTGTGTTTCCACGGAACAAACTAACTTACAACCTCTTTTTAGTCTCTTAGGAGGAACAGTTCAACTATGTAACAAAACAACTGCTTCTCTCAATTGTACTTCAGATTTGTGCTATCTCTCACTGTTAAAATGCTTCTAGGTTCCTGCTGGCAGACTTAATGTGTGTTCCTACCTTCCTACCAGTCCCAGTCTCTGTTACAGATAATAAATTGCCAGTATTGCTTTCCAGAAATAAGAGGGACTTTGGAATCACCGTAGCAGTCATTACCACCATAGTTGCATCAGCAGCAGCAGCCGCCGCAGCAGCTGTAGCCTTGACGACATCAGTACAGTCAGCAACTAAGCTTAATGAAGTGGTCCAGCAGACAGCTACTGCTCTGTCTACTCAACAAACAGTGGATCAACACCTAAAAGCAGGACTACTTTTGGTGAACCAGCGTGTGGACTTACTTCAAGAACAAATGGACCTTTTATAAGAACTGTTAAGTGTGGGGTGTATTTATCATCTGCCAGGACTGTGCATTACACCTGTAGCTTATCATAATCTTAGTTATGCAGCAAATTTGTCTAAAATCATATCTACTCAGCTACGTGCCAATTGGTCTTATAAATTTGATAATCTTACTGCCATTCTTAGATCACAAATTGTTAGCCTCAATTCTACTAGAGTTAATATAGCCCCTATATCTGAAATGCAAAATTGGTTATCCTCTTCCTTCAGTTTTGTAAAGCAATGGGCAGGAATGGGAGCATTGTGTGTGTTAATGATTATTACAATTATCTTCCTCACACGCTTTATCATGCGTATACGCCAAGTTCATGCCAGAGATCGCATCATTTTCCATCAAGCCATGATGGCCTTAGAGGCTGGCAGCTCTCCTCAAGTCTGGCTGAGTATGCTGGATCGGTAGTCAATGACGGGTAAGGAAGGAGGTAACCGCGTACCGACCTAAGACAGGAGCTGTAGCATGCTCTGCAGTTATCCGATGACGGGTAAGGACGATGGTTGACCACTCCGCCTAAGACAGGCACGATCCCAAGCCAGCATTCTTTTAATAAATAAAAAAGGGGGAGCTGTCGGGGTACTGCAGACCCCCAGCCCTTCGGCGTGGCCAAGATGGCGCCTGGCAAGGTGCCAAGGAAGTGCTGAGAACAAAACCAGGTACCTCCAGCAGACTAATACTCTCTGCCAACAAGTGGCGTTATTTGAGGAAGTTAATGTGATTGGTCATGGGTCCTCGTGGACACTGCATGATTGCTATATCCACACTATTGTGCTCCATTACTGTCCATGCTTTCCCCTCGTGATCTATAAGCTGATTGGTTGTTGTATGTAATGTAAGGCGCTTGCAAGAGCGGCCCGCCGCTGCTGGCCAGCCAGAAGAAGCAGACTGCAGAAAATAAAGAACTTGCCCTGATCCGGTTTCGTGTTTCTCTGCGGGCAGGGGACGCGATAGGGAAGAGTCTGGAAGGCAGAACTTTTCTGACAAAGGGATAGTTAAGAGATCAGCTACTGACTATTCATAACACGAGGAAAAACCAGCAGCTCTGATTCCAGGAAGCTCAGGTACAAACAGGGAGCTGTGGGATTCATGTCTTGTCAAAAGTCTAGGTGTTCTGGTGGAGCGGCGGCAATTTTGACACCTGTTATAATGACATGCTGATGCAGAAGTTCACGTTAGACTCAGAGCAGACCTGTGTGAAGGTTGGCAGAACTCTGCCAGGCAGATGCACAGCACTGTGGGAAAGGGCCCATGGGTTTATTCTTGGGTAAACTTGGGAACTGCATATAGTACAGAAATCTCCTAAGGATCTGCAGAGGGAAGAGATGTTCTAAGGTGCAGCAAGCCAGAGACCCACAAGTTAGACTTTTAGCCTCTCACTGAAACTCTTCAAGGACTATGGTAATGATGATTGACTCAGACTAGAGAAGGCAAGCCAGGTGTGTTTTATAAGTCCTTAAGTAAATATTTTTTTTAAATTACATTATTTATAAAGTTGTTTTAAATGAGAATGGAAATAAAACCTAAGTAGCATATTAAACATGGAATCTAATGACTTTATTGCTTAGTACAGGGGACAGCAAACGTTTTCAGTAAATATCCAGGTATTAAATATTTCCAGACTTGCAGAAAAGAGAGCCTCTACTCAACTATCCAACTCTGCTGTGGTGGTGACAGCATCCACAGACAGCACAGGAGTGACTGGTCTGGCTATGTTCCAATAAAACTTTATGTACAAAAACAGTTGGCAGCCAAATTTGACCCAAGGGCTATAGTTTGTCAATTCCTGGGCTAATAGGAAACCAAGTAAAATCGAAAGGGAGGCATTTTTAGTGAAATAAAGATAAAAATAGAACAAGTTGTACATCAAAGCATATAAAATCACAAAGAAATGTGAAGACTGGGGAAGGGTGGTGAGACCCACATTAGGTCCTATGTTTTAGGTGTGATTCAGGGTGATCATCATTATAATAATGAGTCACTGAATCATTTGTTCTCATATTCATCCTGTGTTTATTGAGTGTTTATTATGTTCCAGGACACTCTACAGAGCCCTGGACTGGGATTTCAACTGTGAATAAGACAGGCATGGTCTCTAATGAATTTTCTACACATTATGAGGGAATAGTTATTGTGGGAGAATGAGACTTCTCTGATTAATAGTTTATAAGCAAACACCTAAAGGATGAGAAGAAACCAGGCATTAGAAAAGCCAAGGGCTTAGCATTCTGGAAAACAAAGAGGATAGGGGTTATATACATGTCCTGAGGGATGAGGCGCACCCATGCTGTTTCAGTGTGGCTGGAGCCCACCAGGAGGGCAGAGAAGAGGTTGCCACCATGTTGGAAAAGTAAGCATGGGTTAGACCAGGCCAAAGGGCAGGCCTGGGCACCACAAACAGGCTTCAGGCAGAGGAGACGCTTAGGTCAATGTTAAGGTTACTCTTACTACTCCGTGGGTGATGGACCACAGGGGAATAGTGGGGCAGGGCTACCAACCCTACAACCATAGCAACAAAGCAACATCGGTTCAGGTTGTGCTCACCTTTGAGTATTACTTGTTAGGTTCTCCCAATAACCCATTGGAGGAAGTATGTAATTACTCCCAGTTTACAAAAGCAGAAGCTAATAAGCTGAGAGATACATGACGAAGACTGGTTTCCCACAGCAGACAAGCATCAGAGGACGCAGCTCAGATCTTTGTGACTCCACGGGTCAAACTTGCATGTACTGAGAGTTGGTAACCTACAGTCCAAGGCCAAATCTGCCCCACTAGTTTTGTTTTTCTAAATAAAGTTTTATTAGAAAACTATCCACAGTTGCTTTCCAGCTAAGTATACAAAGACTGTATCATCTACAAAGCAGAAAATACACTTTCTCACTGCAGAAAAAAATTGCCAACCACTGGTGTATGTTACAATGGTTGGAGGCTCTTTTCTTGGCAGAGGAATGTACAAAATTAACACGATGTTACTGAAATGCTTCCCCACCAGCTTCACTGTCCCAGAATGTCATTTGACTATGGTTTCCCAGATCCTTTCCCATTGTGTTCTTGTGCAGTATTTTATCTTAACTCAGGACTTCAAAATAATTTTAAAGAAGACACAGCAATGCAAAAATTACCACTGAGAGAGAAATGTTTCCAGGAAGGGCTTCAGAAGGAAATAATGACACAGCATGTGACAGTAGGTGTCATGCAAGGGAATAGTGTTTCCTTTTCCCCATGGCTAACATTTATCCCCAGGTAATGCCTGGTTTGTTAGTCTGTCTCAAGGAAAAAAGAGACTAACAACCCACACTTTGTCAAACAGATCAGAGTCAAGAGTTAACATGAGAAGACTCAGGTTGACTGATAAAATGCCTTCTGGAAGCCAGAGCTAAGACAGAGAGCGAATTCTGGCTTTGAATTGTGGCTGAAACTTCAATTGACATTTACTTGACTCAGTTTACACATCAGAAACGGATGTGACAACATGGAATGGTAACTAGGTTGGCTTCTGATTCAACTAAGGTCCCTCTGTGTACAATTAAAATTGACATCAAGATGCCCTCCCTTGGTGACCAACACGGGTGCTAGGTTTTAGTGTCCTCTCTGAGCTTCTAAGCTACCTGGCTGTGAGATCCTTCATCCACTGAGTTGGAAATGTGTTTACATCAGTGGTGCCTCTTTTCCTCCTGAAAAGGAAATTGTGAGACCCTGGCTTCATCAAAAATCCTAGTTAAAGAATAGATGGTTCTTCACATGAAGGTGATTCATTTGCACCTAAAATATAGTCATATTGCAAAATTTAATGAGAAAAATCAGAATATAAATGATTTAAGGAGCAGGCAAATTTAAAATGATTTAAACCATATTTTAAGCAAAGTAACTTGAGTCTGTCATTTTGTCAGATTGACAGGCAACCCATAGGTGAAAAAGTAGGAGGGGAAATGAAACTTAAGAGAACCAGCTCAGGGTGACACAATTCCTTTCAGGGGACAATGCCTGGGAAACCTCGGCATGTCTGCCTTTCCCTCATTCATATAGAAGGGTCTTCTGTGCTGTTATCCCTTCTTTAAAGAAACTCACTTCTTAAATGTATTTGAATACTGAATTTTATTTTACAACTGACAGTGAAAATCTAGCAATAATAGCTACAGAATTGCTGGTTTAATGTGGCCCTCATTTTACATCAATATTACACACTAAGATAAATGCATTACAATTAAACCATTAAGAAGTTTATCTGTGTACCATTTAAAACACCAATGCATTCCATCAGAGATTCTGCTACCTTCCAGAGTGCTCTCATAAGGGAATGTAAATACATGTAAATATTTGATATGGTAAGTATTCTATTATTTGTATTAAATATTAAATAGAATCAAGAGTGTATGCATGCTTTGTGATATGAAAACATGGCATGTTGAAAGCAAGCCAGCGAACACGAACTGGCGGAAAACCAGAGTCCACAAAGCCTGGAAGGCCAGGAGACAGCCAGCACCCCAGCAACTTCCCACCAGCAGATTTGCAGAGCCTTGGTTTATTTTTCAAATCAAAGGCAGGGGAACTGCTGCAAGCTAGCTTAAGAGACAGAGGAAGCCACACCAAAGCGCAGCAGTGCTGGTGGGCCTGAGCCCCCTGGAAGGCAGCTGCTGTCAGTCATGCTGGAAGGTGGGGAGCAGGTGCACCTTACTCTAGCAGAGACTTTCCCCATCCCAACCCAGGTCAAAGCCCATGTCCACATTCCATGACTTACAAGAGTTTAGCTGGAAGGAAGTTCTTGCCAGCCCCCTGGCCTGCAAACCCCTGTGTGTCTGTCCCTTGTGGCCTCCTCTCCTGCCTTCACCTGCTCGCTCACCCTGGGCACTGGAGTCCTCTTGGACAGCAGAGAGTTCCTAGGCTTCCCCACAGGTCTGCAAGTTCACCTACTACCCCATGGACTGGTGGGTCCTCTCTGGGCTCTCTATGTGAACAGCTTATCTTCACCCTTTGGGACTCATCTAAAGTGTCACCTTATCTGAGAGTTCTCATTTGTCCCTGCATCTTATGATATGACTTTCTTTCTTTCTTTTTTTTTTACATCCTCATAGCTCTTATAACTGTTGGAAAATCTTATTTATTTGCTTAAATGATTAATGTCAGTTTCTCCAACCATGCTGTGGATTCCTCAAGGGCAAATCACTTCATCATTCCATCTGTAGTGTAGAGCAGTGTTTGGCACAGCACCTGTGATACATGATAAAGTTTTGCTGAAGATATAAGTGAATTTGTGAATGCCAGCATCCCGTGTCTTAGAAAACCCCAGATGCATCCCTTTCTACTGTGAAGCAAAGCATATATTCCCTTTCGATGTATCTGTCTGCCTGGAAGTTGGAAAAACTCTGTTTTAAAAATCCCATTCCTGTGCCTGTCACTACAGGCTGAAACAATTCACTTCATGCTTTTCCTCCATGGGGACTCTGCTTGGGACTGCTGGGTGTGCCATGTCTGTTTTATGAGCTAACATTTATTTTAGACACTTTAGTCTGTTGGACATGATCCCGTAAACCTGGACTCTCAACTGACATGTTGTTGAACATAATGGGGAGATTTAAAAAGGTATTGCTGGGTCATGGAGAGGATTTCAGAGGGCCAGGAGGAGGGGGCTGAGAGGAGCCACTGAATGTCACTTGGTCCTCCCAGGCAGGTGGGAGCTTAGGCTTAGAAGTGCTGCCTCACTTGCCCCTCCCTCACCAGGCCTGGAATGCAGAGCAGTCCAAAGGCTGCTTGAAACTCAGTGATCCCAGTGAACTTGGGCATTGAATCACAGCATTGCACACAGATGGGACCTTCCAGCTCTCGGAATCACTGTGTGGTGGCCCAGGCCTCAGGAATCCCAAAACACTCCCTTTCTCTGACAAGGCCTTCAATTAATTATGGAAAGTGAATTGTTGCTGGGCATTGCTCAGACCTCCAGAAAAATGGCACACCTCGGTCCACAGTGCAATTCACACAGGGAAAGGCAGGGTTTTGCAGGTTTTTGAAAGCCATAAAAATCTCCATTTAGGGGTTGGGGCTATTGCTTGGTGGTAGAGTGCTTGCCTTGCACATGTGAGGCACTGGGTTTGATCCTCAGAATCACATATGAATAAACAAATAAAGATACTGTGTTTATCTACAACTAAAAAATATTTTTAAGAAATATCCATTTAGATAGGAACCTTTAAAAGTTTTAAAGTTTTGTTATTCATTTGTATCTTGAGGACAAGCCTTGTGCATTCCACAGAATAAAGGTGTCTACAACTTAGTGCTAGCAACAATGAAGAGTGAAAACCAGCAGGATAGAAGGAAGGGTGATCGCAGTTTTTGAAGTCAAATCAAACATTCATTTCATGCCAATATTTTGCTACAGCATGAAGGACAGAAATAGGACCCTTTGAGGGCCTTAATTTTTTCCTTCATAGAACTTGAAGAATCAGTCATTGAAATTTCCTTCTGTGGTCATTTCTTTATGATCAGTCTAACCTCAGTGAATTATAATTCCATGAGGGCAGAACCAGGCACGTCCTGCTCACTTAGAACCCAGAGTCTATTCCAGCACCTGGCACATAGCAAGTTCCCAGTAATAAGTCATTACATGAATCCAAGTTAAGGCCTGGTGCTCACCCTCAATAAATCCACTGTCCAGCAGGGTGCAGATGGGAAAATAAAGGAAATGTACCAACAGGTGCCACCAAACAAGGTCCAGGACAGGAGAGGGCAACAGAGGAGGGAGTGCTTCTGCCTGACAATTATAGGGTCCTGGATGACAAGTCCTAGTGAATGACAAGACACGGTCGGATGGAGGGATGAGCTTGGGAAAGGCATGGAGGAGAGAAGGTCATGGCTTCTTCTCCTGAAGCACTATTCTGAACATCACCAAGATGGTCCATTGCAGAAACAGCAGGTGTAAGGTCCCAGCCAAGTGCCAAGGAATGTGCCTATCTCCAGAATGGACCCAGTCAGAGGGATGGAGGAGGTACAGGACCCATCCTGCCATACTGTCAGCCCCTGCCAATCACTGGATCAACACACCTAATATTCTCTAAATAACCAGAAGCAGTCACTAAAGCACACATCAGAAACCAAGAAGATGAAATCCCTTCCTAGGGCTCTATAAGAGCAGGTCTTCCCCCTGACCCTTCTTTTCACAGATGCAAGTCAGAAGCACAGTACGGACCAGGCTGTACATGCAGGAAAGAGGAAAGGCACCCACAGGGTCATCACGGCTTTGATCCACAGTCTCTCCCAAGTGTTGGCAGCTGGCCTCAGGAATTCTGTGTTCTAGAAGAGTTTCAGGATTTCGGACCAAGGATCCAAGTTGTGGAATTTGCATGAGGCTGTGGAGAGCACTGAGGGACTTTACACTGGGACATGGGCAGTTTGGGCCTTTGGAACTGAAGATACTCCTTGAAATAACCCTCTGAGTCCCACTTTTTTTTTTATTGTAAACAAATGGGATACATGTTGTTTCTCTGTTTCTACAAGGCATAAAGGCATACCATTTGTGTAATAATAAATTTACATAGGGTAATGTTGTTTGATTCATTCTGTTATTTTTTCCCTTCTCCCCCACCCCTACCACCCCTCTTTTCCCTCTATACAGTCCTTCCTTCCTCCATTCTTGCCCCCCTCCCTAACCCTAACTCTAACCCTAACACTAACCCCTCCCACCCCCCATTAGGTGTCATCATCCACTTATTAGCGATATCATTCATCCATTGGTTTTTTGAGATTGGCTTAACTCACTTAGTATGATATTCTCCAGTTTCATCCATTTGCCTGCAAATGCCATAATTTTATCATTCTTTATGGCTGAGTAATATTCCATTGTATATATACACCACAGTTTATCCATTCATCAATTGAAGGACATCTAGGTTGGTTCCACAATCTGGCTATTGTGAACTGAGAAGCTATGAACATTGATGTGACTGTATCTCTGTAATATGCTGATTTTAAGTCCTTTGGGTATAGGCCAAGGAGTGGGATAGCTGGGTCAAATGGTGGTTCCATTCCAAGTTTTCTAAGGAGTCTCCACACTGCTTTCCAGAGTGGCTGCACTAATTTGCAGCCCCACCAGCAATGTATGAGTGTACCTTTCTCCTCACATCCTTGCCAACACCTGTTGTTGCTTGTATTCTTGATAATCACCATTCTAATTGGGGTAAAATGGAATCTTAGGGTGGTTTTGATTTGCATTTAATTATTACTAGAGATGTTGAACATTTTTCCATATGTTTGTTGATTCCTTGTAGATCTTCTTCTGTGAAATGTCTATTCATTTCCTTAGCCCTTTTGTCGATTGGGTTATTTGCATTCTTGGTGTAGAGTTTTTTGAGTTCTTTATAGATTCTGGAGATTAGTGCTCTATCTGAAGTATGATTGGCAAAGATTTTCTCTCACTCTGTAGGCTCATTCTTCACATTGCTGATAGTTTCCTTTGCTGAGAGAAAGCTTTTTAGTTTGAATCTGTCCCAGTTATTGATTCTTGCTTTTATTTCTTGTGCTATGGGAGTCCTGTTGAGGAAGTCTGGTCCTAAGCCAACATGTTGAAGCTCTGAACCTACTTTTTCTTCTATAAGATGCAAGGTCTCCGGTCTGATTCCAAGGTCCTTAATCCATTTTGAGTTTAGTTTCATGCATGGTGAGAGATATGGGTTTAGTTTCATTCTGTTGCATACGGATTTCCAATTCTCCCAGCACCATTTGTTGAAGAGGCTATCTTTTCTCCATTGCATATTTTTGGCCCCTTTGTCTAGTATGAGAAAATTGTATTTATTTGGGTTTGTGTCTGTGTCCTCTATTCTGTACCATTGATCCATCTTTCTATTTTTTTACCAATACCATGCCGTTTTTGTTACTATTGCTTTGTAATAGAGTTTAAGATCTGGTATTGTGATACCCCCTGCTTCACTCTTTCTGCCAAAGATTGCTTTAGCTATTCTGGGTTTTTTATTCTTCCAGATGAATTTCATAGTTGCTTGCTCTATTTCTGTAAGGTACATCATTGGGATTTTAATTGGAATTGCATTGAATCTGTATAGCATGTTTGGAAGTATGGCCATTTTGACAATATTAATTCTTCCCATCCAAGAACATGGGAGATCTTTCCATCTTCTGAGGTTTTCTTTAATTTCTTTCTTTAGTGTTCTGTAGTTCTCATTGTAGAGATCTTTCACCTCTTTTGTGAGATTGATTCCCAAGTATTTTATTTTTTTTGATGCTATTGTGAATGGGGTAGTTTTCCTAATTATTTTTTCCAAAGATTCATCACTTATGTATAAAAATGCCTTAGATTTATGTGCATTGATCTTATATCCCGCTACTTTACTGAATTCACTTATGAGATCTAAATGTTTTCTGGTGGAATTTCCTGATTCCTCTAAGTATATAATCATATCATCAGCAAATAGGGATAGTTTGAGTTCTTCTTTTCCTATTCGTATCCCTTTAATTTCTTTGGTCTGTCTAATTGCTCTGGCTAGAGTTTCAAGGACGATATTGAAAAGAAGTGGTGAAAGAGGGCATCCCTGCCTTGTTCCAGTTTTTAGAGGGAAGGCTTTCTGTTTTTCACCATTTAGAATGATGTTAGCCATGGGCTTAGCATAGATGGCCTTTACAATGTTAAGGAATGTTCACACTATCCCTATTTTATCTAGTGTTTTGAGCATGAAGGGGTGTTGTATTTTATCAAATGCTTTTTCTGCATCTATTGAAATAATCATGTGATTCTTGACTTTAAGTCTATTGATATGGTGAATTACATTTATTGATTTCCTGATGTTGAACCAACCTTGCATCCCTGGGATGAAACCCACTTGATCATGGTGCACTATCTTTTTAATATGTTTTTGTATACGATTTGCTAAAATTTTTTTGAGAATTTTGCGTCGATGTTCATTAAGGATATTGGTCTGAAATTTTCTTTCCTCGATGTGTCTCTGTCTGGTTTAGGTATCAGGGCAATATTGGCTTCATAGAATGAGTTTGGGAGGGTTTCCTCCTCTTCTATTTTCTGGAATACTTTGAGAAGTATTGGAATGAGCTCTTCTTTAAAGGCTTTGTAGAACTTGGCTGAGAACCCATCTGGTCCTGGACTTTTCTTTGTTGGTAGGCTTTTGATGACTTCTTCTATTTCATTACTTGAAATTGGTCTATTTAAATTGTGTATGTCCTCCTTGTTTAGTTTAGGCAATTCATATGTCTCTAGAGACCTGTTGATGTCTTCGAAATTTTCTATTTTGTTGGAGTATAGTTTTTCAAAATAGCTTCTAATTATGTTTTGTATTTCAGTCGTGTCTGTTGTGATATTTCCTTGTTCGTTCCGAATTTTAGTGATTTGGGTTTTCTCTCGTCTTCTCTTTGTTAGTGTGGCTTAAGGTTTATCAATTTTGTTAATTTTTCGAAGAACAAACTATGTATTTTGTCAATATTTTGTATTGTTTCTTTCGTTTCAATTTCATTGATTTCAGCTCTGAGTTTAACTATTTCCTGTCTTCTACTACTTTTGGTGTTGATCTCTTCTTCTTTTTCTAGGACTTTGAACTGTAGTGTTAGGTCGTTTATTTGTTGAGTTTTACTTCTTTTATTAAATGCGCTCCATGAAATAAATTTTCCTCTAAGTACTGCTTTCATAGTGTCCCAGAGATTTTGATATGATGTTTCTTTGTTCTCATTTACCTCTAAGAATTTTTTAATTTCCTTCCTAATATCTTCTGTTATCCATTCATCATATAATAGCGTATTGTTTAATCTCCAGGTGTTGGAGTAGTTTCTGTTTTTTACTCTTTCATTTATTTCTAACTTCAATCCAATATGATCTGATAGAATACAAGGTAGTGTCTCTATCTTCTTTTATTTGCTAACATTAGCTTTGCGGCATAATATATGGTCTATTTTAGAGAAGGATCCATGTGCTGCTGAGAAGAAAGTGTATTCGCTCTTGGTTGGATGGTATATTCTATAGATGTCTTTTAAGTCTAAATTATTGATTGTGTTATTGAGATCTATGATTTCTTTGTTCAATTTTTCTTTGGAACATCTGTCCAGTGGTGAGAGAGGCATGTTAAAATCACCTAGTATTATTGTGTTATGGTCTATTTGGTTCCTGGAATTGAGAAGGATTTGTTTGACGAACATGGATGAGCCACTGTTTGGGGCATAGATGTTTATGATTGCTATATCTTGCTGATTTATGCTTCCCTTAAGCAGTATGAAATGTCCTTCTTTATCCCTTCCTACTAACTTTGGCTTGAAGTCCACATTATCTGAAATGAGGATGGATACCCCAGCTTTTATGCTGAGTCCATGTGCATGGTATGTTTTTCCCCATCCTTTCACCTTTAGTCTATGGGTATCTCTTTCAATGAGTTTAGTCTCTACAGGCAACATATGGTTGGATCTTTCTTTTTAATCCAATCTGCCAGTCTATGTCTTTTGCTTGATGAATTCAGGCCGTTAACATTCAGGGTTATTATTGAGATATGATTTGTATTCCCGGTCATTTGGTTCATTTTTAAAATTTTATTTATTTACTTATTTTTTTTGACACACCTTGGTTCCTCCTTTATTTGACATTTCCTTTAGGATAATTCGTCCCTTTGCTGATTTGCTTCTTTGTTTTTTATCTCTTCCTCATGGAATATTTTGCTGAGAATGTTCTGTAATGCTGGCCTTCTTTTTGTAAATTCTTTTAGCTTTTGTTTATCATGGAAAGATTTTATTTCATCATCAAATTTGAAGGTAAGTTTTGCTGGGTATAAGATTCTTGGTTGGCATCCATTTTCTTTCAGAGCTTGAAAAATGTTGTTTCAGGCCCTTCTAGCTTTTAGTGTCTTGATTGAAAAATCTGCTGATATCCGTATTGGATTCCCCCTGAATGTAATTTGGATCTTTTCTCTCACAGCCTTTAAAATTCTGTTTTATTTTGTATGTTAGGTATTTTCATTATAATGTGCCTTGGTGTGCGTCTGTTGTAATTTTGTGTATTACAGTCCTATAAGCCTCTTGAACTTGATTTTCCATTTCATTCTTCAGATTTGGGAAATTTTCTGATACTATTTCATTGAATAGATTGTTCATTCCTTTGGTTTGTTTCTCTAAGCCTTCCTCAATCCCAATAATTCTCAAATTTGGCCTTTTCATGATATCCCATAGTTCTTGGAGATTCTGTTCATGATTTCTTACCATCTTCTCTGTTTGTTCAACTTTGTTTTCAAGGTTATATATTTTGTCTTCAATATCTGAGGTTCTGTCTTCCAGGTGTTCTATCCTATTGGTTATGCTTTCTATGGAGTTCTTAATTTGGTTTATTGTTTCCTTCATTTCAAGGATTTCTGTTTGTTTTTTTTTTCAATATCGCTAGCTCTTTATTGAAATGATCTTTTGCTTCCTGTATTTGCTCTTTTAACTGTCGATTGGTGTGATCATTCAATGCTTGCATTTTCTCTTTCATCTCATCATTCAATGCCTGCATTTGCTCTTTCATCTCATCGTTTGCTTCCCTGATCTTTTTAATTATGTACATTCTGAACTCCCTTTCTGTCATTTCTTCTGCCATGCTGTCGTTGGATTTTATTGATGTAACATCTAGATTTGTTTGGGGCCTTTTCTTCCCTTGTTTTCTCATATTGTTTAGGAATCAGTGGGTCCTTAAGATATTGCAGATTTCCTCTATTGATTTATAATGTCCCTGAAGATTGCTAGTATATCCCCTCTGATCCTTCAGTAGCCTGAAGTCTTGGAGGAAGTTGATAATGTGGTGCTCCACAAGGAAGCTTCCTCTCTAGGGTTGGTGACCCTCAGGTGGCGTATATTCCCTGCTAGTGGGCAGAGGTGCCTCCACTTGTTGACCAATGGTCATCCAACGGGGAACCAGGATGCGGGCTGAGGCAAGGCCTGTTTGAGCCTGTGTCTCTGATTTTACCGTCCTTGTGGGAAAACCTCACCCGGCAGGGAAGACTCACCTGGTGGGGAGGTCTCGCTGGTCAGTTCCCCTCCTAGAGGTTCCCCTCAATCTACAACTACTGCCTGGGCTGGGCTGTCTTCCTCTGCAACGTTCCCAGGGGCCCGGACCTACCTCCTGGGCCTGGGAGCCTCACCCTTCGCAGACGAGTCTCCTTAGGCTGCCTCTTCTCAGAGAATCTGCCCGCAGTCTGGAAACTTCGCTCCGCCCCAGGCGTGTCTCTGTGCGTCTCTTCCAGCAAGAAGTTGTCTATGTCCTGGGACCCTACTCTGCACCTAATTGCCTGGCTATGCGGCCCCTCCTCTGAGCAGCCACCTGGAGCCCCGTACAATAGCTCCGAGACCCAGAGACCCACCACACACCTCTTCCTCTGGACAGCCACCCAGTGTTCTGACGCAGTCCCTAGGAGTCCAAGCATCTCACTTCGCGTCTCCTCCTCCCGCCAACCGCCTGTAGCCCTAGGCAGTCACTCCGAGTCCAAGTGACCCGCTTGTTCCTCCTCCTCCTTGGGGTAGCCCTCCGGGTGTTCAGGAGCAGTTGCTCGGAGACCAAGTGACCCACCGTGCTCCTCCTCCAGGTAGGCCACCGGTGTTCAGGAGCGGTCGCTTTAAGTCCAAACAGCTCGCCACGCAGCTCCTCCTCTTGCAACCGCCTGTGGTTCTGATGCAGTCACTCCTAGACCAGGTGACCCACCACGCTTCTCCTCTACCTCCGGGCAACCCCCCAGTGTTCAGAAGCGTTCACGCTGAGTCTAAACAGCTTACCATGCAGCTCCTCCTCTGGCAACCGCCTGTAGCTCTGATGCAGTCACTCCTAGAGCAAGCGACCCTCCATATTCCTCCTCTTCCTTCGGGCAACCCCCCGGTGTTCAGAAGCGATCGCTCTGAGTCCAAACAGCTTGCCACACAGTTCCTCCTCAGACAGCCGCCCGGAGCCCCTGTGGTTGCTCCGAGTCCAAGCGCTGTGCTGAGCCACCTCCTCTACGATGTTCCCACTGGTTCGTGTTTACCGCTCCAGTGGGGGGAGGGGCGTCTCGCCGGGCAACTCTACTTCACAAAGTTCCCTGTGTTTCCGGGCTACCGCCCCATCCGGGACACCTCCCCAATGGGAGAGACTCACCCGGCGGCTTTGAGTTGGTCCCAAGTCTCTCACTATCTCCTCTTTTGAATCCTGCGTCCTGGAGCAACATGCAATGTAGCCACCCTCTAGTCCACCATGTTGAAAACCCCCTGTGTCCCACTTTTATACTTGGAGAAGCATCTGACCCTGGGCAAGAACCTCAGTTCTTCTCTCCATTCATTTGAGGATGTATCTGTCAAACGCCAGAAGTTCGGCCCTGGAAGGATCCTTCTCTTCCTTCAGACTGCTACATAGTTTGCTTTTGCTTCCTTTGTGTTCACTCTTAGGCCCATTTGTCAGCAGAGCCTTCCCTGTCCATTCTAATATTTAACACTCCACCCTGACCCCTGAGTCTTCCTCTACCTTGTCCTTGCTGTTTTCTCCTTGGCACTTCCTTCTTAGCACTCCCTTACCTGATGTGAATATTCTTAGGCAGGAGCATTTATTTGGTTCTTTGGTTTATTGCTGTATGCCCAGCTCCTGGAAGAAGGACAGGCATAAAATGACTCCTGAAGAAAGACACACTCCCTGTGCTGTGTGGTTGCTCAGCTATCACAGCAGGTGCAAAGGCAGGCCGTGGCTTTCAGACCCCAGAGCTGCAGTTCCCCGGCACTTTGCAAAGCCAGGCCTTCCAAAAAGCATTTCCAAGATCCAGGCAGTGGGCATGTGTGGGGGCCACACACTCAGGCATGCCTTCCCTCCCGCCAAAGCATCCTCCTCAGCCCAGGCCCCCTCCACCTTAACCACAGGTGGTGGGATACAAGGGAGACCTCCCAGAGAGACCAAGCCTGGGTAAGGAGTGGCCCAGGAGTCTGCAGGGAGACAAGGAAGTCTTGAGAGATAGGAAGCTGAAGGGCCAGTGCTGAAGGTGTGAAGTGGCTGGGCACTTGGGCTGCCCCGTCCTCCGCTCCCTGATGCTGTCCTCCTTCCAATGGCCTTTCTATGTGGCCCCTTGGTCGCCCCTCTTCACGGCTCCCCACAGACATCCCTTCTGTAATGATTTGGCTGCTCTCATTTATTTCTTCTAGAAGAGGCACATTCTTCCTTAGGATACAGTGAACTTTAATTGAGACAAGCAGTGAACACTCAGCACCACCCACTGCTTCCAAGATGCCCAGACTAGAGGACACGGCCTCTGAGCAGATGACTGATGCCAGATAGCACCAGGGTGGGAAGAGCTGGGCCTGAGTGTGGCCACCTGCATGGTGACCTGGCTCTGGAGGTCAGGTGGGCATTGGTGTGGCTGGAGAGGAGAGTCCCAAGGAGCCCTCAGGAAGGTCAGCTAGGCATTGGTGTGGCTGGAGAGGAGAGTCCCAAGGAGCCCTCAGGAAGGTCAGCCAGGCTTGTGACTTGCAGTCAAGATTCCCACCACTGGGGAATACTGGGAACATTCAGGGAGACTCTGAGGGACCTTAACTCAGGAATGTGCCTGACTTTGGAGCCGGGAACATTCCTGCCTCTGGATCACTCTGGGCTTATGATTAGGACCATGGGCTCTGGACAACCTGGGTTTGAATATAAACTTTGTTATTCGCCCTGGGGAGGGGCAGACCTTGCCTTCTTTCAGGGCCTTCATTTCTCTATCCCTGAAAGGGGATCTGTACAGTAATACATGCTGTACCACATCGCATCCTTGATGTGAGTCTGGCATATAAGCGCATGCTCATAAAGGACGAGCTCCACGTCCAGGTTTTGTCTTACCTAGCATCACCGCCACCATGCAGGCATCCTGGGTTGACTGCTCACACTTCCCCTAGAGTTTGGGTCACACTCCAGATTCTCTAAAACACAGAAGTTTCCATTAATGGTGGAACAGTGGTAGTACCTATGAAACCCACTAGGAGCCAGCACAGGGCTAAGTTCCTCAGGTCTGTGATACACCCAGTGCCATCCCATTCTGAAGAAAAGCGGAAGCTCAGTGGAGATACAGGCTTGCACACAGGCACAAAATCTTGTAAAGGAAACTCTTCAATGTCTGTCACAGGAAAAAAAAAAAAGCAGCAATATACCTGGGAAATAAATTGCATTAGCCAAAGTGAAATGTTAGTTCCAGTCTTGCTTTTGGTCTTGGTCAAAGGTCCTTGCATATGAAAAGCATGCACTGAGCTTGAATTCTGGCTTTAAAATGGAGAATCGGTGCTTAGGGATTAGGAAAGGCAGGCAGGCAAAGGAGGGAGTGAATGAGAACAAGGGAGGAGTCCATAACCACAAAAATGCAACATGAAATGAAGAGTCGAGCTGGCTAAAAAATTTCTACCTACACTCAGGGGTTCCTCAGTAACCAAGCAGGAAGGTTAGTGGACACATTGGTCATTTGTCCTCTGCGTGGACAACTGCATCACTCAGTTTAGTCTAATGACATATTCTTAGGTTGACTGTCAACATGACTTATTCCCAAAACAGTGAAAAAAAAATCTCAGTGGAAAAAAAAAAAGTGCACTGGAAACTCCAAATTGCTTCAAATACTCTTCAATACAATATAATTCTCAGTACAAAAGTAATTCCAAGAGTTCTTCACAATTCATTATAAAGCAATTCAACCAATACATAAACCCTCGCTCTTGATTCTCAAATTGGAATGATAGA
Source organism: Sciurus carolinensis (assembly GCF_902686445.1). Lineage (NCBI taxonomy): Eukaryota > Metazoa > Chordata > Mammalia > Rodentia > Sciuridae > Sciurus > Sciurus carolinensis. The sequence goes on from NW_025920120.1 coordinate 580,318, forward strand.
ACTGCCCAATCAGAGCTGCTGCTACTGGGCTCTTCCTGTCCATTTTTGGGTTATGGGAGCTTTTTAGTTTGGAAGGTGGTATGATGGCTTAGGATACATTTGATTAATGTTTATTCTGTGGTGGGTTATATGAAAAACACCTTGGTAGTATCTTGTTTAATTTCAATAATATTTTAGTTTCTTTAAATCAGAGTAGTCTAAAGAACAAAATAACAAAAAATGAGCTCGATGATTTTACCCAGGATAAATTAAATTATATTAAAAGAAACAGGATTTTTTTAAACAATAAATACTTGCAGTTAAAATTTCAGATGGGGCCAGGCAGAGTGGCACATCCCTGTAATCCCAGCATCTCAAGAAGCTGAGGCAGGAGGGTTGTAGTTTAAGACCAGCCTGGGCAACTTAGACTGTGTCTCAAAAGTAAAAATTAAAAAGGGCTGGGGTACAGCTCAGTGGTACAACACCCCCGGGGACAATTGCCAGCACCCAAAAACAAAAAAGAAGAAGAAAAAATCAAATGGGAAAAGAGAGTTGTAAAACAATAGATGTCAAAGCACGACCCCATTCTTTCTTCTTCAGGGTAATCTCTGGAAACCAGAGGTGTTCAGAATGCCATCCAGTAAATAAAAGAAATGCCCATACTCTCTCATTTGATTTAGATTTTATAATAATACGATGAAGAAAGCATTACTTCCGTGCCCAGTTTACAAAAGAAGAAACTGATAAGTAATTAGTGGTCTCGTAGCTTGTGTAAATGACAATAGGGTTTGAACCTGAAGAAGCAGGGATGATTTGAACGGGTCTAGGAACAGGATTTGAAACTGTCTATCTGACTTTGAAACCTGTCTGCTCTTTTCATCAGATGATCTGATCACACCTTTTAGCTTTCTGATCTGGGTATCCATGAAAAAGAGGAGCTGGAGGTGAGTGAAGGACTTCTACCCTCAATCTTACAGGTCACAGCAACACAAATGAGAACCTTCAAGATAATTTTTTGCTGGCCTATTAACTCAAAAACTATTTACAAGCCTAAATCACAAGTGCCAATTTTAAAAAGAGTGTCTTACCTGCTTACCTAGGGAAAACAACCTTTTGGGGCTACCGGAGTAAAGCAAGGCTGATAAATATATTGAAGGCAAAACTGGCAAATGGCACAGCATGGTGTCCTGTGAGTCACTGGGCTGCAGTTGGAATTCTTCATTGTAAATGCAGATGCAGCAGGAACTCGACTGTGGCCCTGCATCAGAACTGGACTGGGCAGGTACAGCTGCATACCTACAGATTTCATCCGGGAAATGGGGAGTTGGCTGTGGGCGTCTTGCCCCTGGAAAGCTTGGAGAGATCTGCAGCTTCCAATACCCCTTGGTGGAAGTTTTTCCTGAGTTAGTACCAGGAAGTGTCAAATCTCTGGCTTTGCCCCCATCTCACTGAGCACACTGTTTCTGATATCCTATCCGAGAAGAATGTGAAGTTTAGTGAAACTATTCAACACAACCTTTAACAAGATCTGGCATGGACAATTTCTTAGGAATTACTGCTCTAAGTACTCAGCAGTTTCACATAATGGACTTTGTGATTTCATAGATGAAAGCACAGGTTTTTCGCCTCCACGTAAAATCAACTCTTACCAAATAGATTCTTTAACCTTTAGATTACTTATCATTTCCAACTATTTTGGCATGCCTGGCAGCTGCCATTTACAAGTGAATAACCAGGCCCAGTCTCTCTTTCAAGAGGTTTAAAAAATTTGTTCACCCAGCTAACACAATGTTTTCCAAAAATAATGCACTTTGGCTTAAAATGTAAATTTTTATAAACATCAAAAGAAGATCTCTTAAGAGGCTCTGAAATGGAGATGACTATCTGTGTGGCATGTAGTAGGTACTCGATGCAATCAGTGTGGCCTACACAGGTAATTACTTTTACTACTAATAGTGCATCCCACTCGGTGAGAATGATAAGAGGCTCTGAGGCTACTTAATCAGGAGGCTTCTGAATTATTGCTCCACCACCTACTGAGAAAAACAATTCATTAACTCTTCAGAAACTCTGACAAATGAGAAAAATTTATTAACATGTGAGCTGAGTGGGGCTTATTTAGCATGTACAAAAGGGAATGCCTGCATGATTTTAAAAACACACAGACCGTTCAGATACTTGTGAGGGTCATTTTGAATGAAAGTTTTTAAAAACAATTTTCCTGAAAGATTCTTATTTTCATCCTATTGAAGTTGGCTGGCAACAACTGTCCAGTTCAATGTACTTTGAAGCTATTTAAGGGTGTTAAGATAGGGGGGTTGATGGGATTGGACAAGCATGGAGTCAGTGATGGGTGACCCTGGATAAGTGACTCACCTTCTCTGAGCTTATTGTCTGAACAAGGAGTAAGAATAATAATATCTGCTCTGGACTTATTTATCATCCATTCTCCTATTATGTACATGGGTGTTTCTATAACAGACCACAATTTTCCAAATGGCACATTAGAAACCATATGATTTGTGCAAACAAATGGAGTTGGGACATAATGCTCATGTCAATAGCATATAAGAAAAAACACAGGATTTCAACAAAAGTGGTAGCACTGTTTCACACATTCAATGGTTAAGAAAACACATAATTGGTCTGAGCCGCCGCTGGGGAGGAGCAGCCGCTGCCGCCCAGGACTAGGCCTTTAGGGAGGAGGAGGTGAGAAGATGGCGGATGACCCCAGTGCTGCTGAGAGGAACGTGGAGATCTGGAAGATCAAGAAGTTCATTAAGAGTTTGGAGGCGGCCCGCGGCAATGGCACCAACATGATATCATTGATCATTCCTCCCAAAGACCAGATTTCACGAGTGGCAAAAATGTTAGCAGATGAGTTTGGAACTGCATCTAACATTAAGTCATGAGTAAACCGCCTTTCAGTCCTGGGAGCCATTACATCTGTACAACAAAGACTCAAACTTTATAACAAAGTACCTCCAAATGGTCTGGTTGTTTACTGTGGAACAATTGTAACAGAAGAAGGAAAGAAAAAGAAAGTCAACATTGATTTTGAACCTTTCAAACCAATTAATACATCATTGTATTTGTGTGACAACAAATTCCACACAGAGGCTCTTACAGCACTACTTTCAGATGACAGCAAATTTGGCTTCATTGTAATAGATGGCAGTGGTGCACTTTTTGACACACTCCAAGGAAACTCAAGAAAAGTATTGCACAAATTCACTGTGGATCTCCCAAAGAAACATGGTAGAGGAGGTCAGTCAGCCTTGCGTTTTGCCTGTTGAAGAATGGAAAAATGACATAAATATGTTCAGAAAGTTGCAGAGACTACTGTGCAGCTGTTTATTTCTGGGGACAAAGTGAATGTGGCTGGTCTCATTTTAGCTGGATCAGCTGACTTTAAAACTGAACTAAGCCAATCTGAAATGTTTGATCAGAGGTTGCAATCAAGTTTTAAAATTAGTTGATATATTCTATGGTGGTGAAAATGGATTCAACCAAGCTATTGCATTATCTACTGAAGTCCTCTCCAACGTGAAATTCATTCAAGAGAAGAAATTAATAGGACAACACTTTGATGAAATTAGACAGGACACCGGCAAGTATTGCTTTGGTGTTGAAGATACACTAAAGGCTTTGGAAATGGGTGCTGTAGAGATTCTAATAGTCTATGAAAATCTGGATATAATGAGATATGTTCTTCATTGCCAAGGCACAGAAGAGGAGAAAATTCTCTATTTAACTCCAGAAAAAGAGAAGGACAAATCTCATTTCACAGACAAAGAGACAGGACAGGAACATGAGCTGATTGAGAGCATGCCCCTCTTGGAATGGTTTGCTAATAACTATAAAAACTTTGGAGCTACATTGGAAATTGTCACAGATACGTCACAAGAAGTATCCCAATTTGTGAAAGGATTTGGTGGAATTGGAGGTATCTTGCGGTACCCAGTAGATTTCCAGGGAATGGAATACCAAGGAGGAGATGATGAATTTTTTGACCTTGATGACTGCTAGGTAGTTGACATGGGTCTGGCAAAACGTGCCTCACCCTCCAGCATCCAATCCAAGGAGCATACTCGTGGTGGAATCCAAACAGATCCCTGCCTTACAATTGGAACATTTCCAGAACTTAATCCATGAGCATTGGATACTGAAAAGAAAACCGAAACAAAACCAGACCCAACCCTGTACATTGGTTTGTCATGGTGTCAGTGCAGCAGCCTACAGCTAAGATCCTAAATGCCACTTTGGAATAATTTTAAAAAGAATCCCAGTTTTTACTTTTTACTCAATGGTGGAATTGGTTGCTCTTGTATTTTATGAAAAAAATTATTTTTTTAACCTGCATACATAGAAGCAAAAATACATTAACTGCTGTAAACCTTCAAAAGTTAATAGAAGTGAGATCATACTGGTTTGTTTCTTATCTTGATTGGAGAAAAATTAAATTGCTGCATTTCACAGTGACCCATTTACATGGCATTCTCAGCTTAGACTGCATAAGAAGAAACACATGTGGTGAAATGTTGGAACCATTTCTCTCTTGGTCTCTGTTTAATGTTGAAGGGTGAGCTAGTGTAGGAGGCAGTTTCAACCTCACTCCCTCACACTCCCTCCCCAGACTGTCAGTTTCAAGGATGCAGATTGCATTGTAAAGTCAAACTGACTCATGAAGCATTGAGGCCAGTGCACTGTTTACTTTCATCTCTTTGGCAGACACATTTGTGCCCAGCATTTGGGAGACTTTTGTATCACTTGCTTTAACAAGGGTCCCCTTAACCTACTAGAAATCAGTTTGGGATGGATATGATGGGGCTTCTGTGCTATTGCTGGGATTGGGAGAAATAAAACATACAATTTTAGTGGAAAAAAAAAGAAAACACATAACTGCCTTGATAAATTTGGCACTTGGCCTTGAAGAAGACCTGTAGAAATGGATTTTGGAAGGACTGCAATCTGTGAGCTGCTATGAAATGGTGGTAGGGGCATCTGGGATCCAACAGGAAGTCGTAACACCAGGTATGGAAGGCTGTAGCTTGCAGCACACCTGGTAAATGGAGGTAGGCAGTGGACGTTTGAGGTGTGAGCACTCTCACTTTTGTGAATCAATGTGGTTTGGGTCATCTGGGTGCAGTTTTATGAGTTCACTCAGTGTTTCCCCACAAAGTTGCACACACAAAGGCAAAAATCCACCATTTACAGAAAATGTATCAATTGGGTTGGGAAAATTCATATTTTCAAAAGATGCATTATAGCAGAATAGGCTGTGTTATGAAGCCTTGATAAGCTAATGTTGGCAAATACGCAGAGGGTCCTCAAGTAGATTTGATTCCTGTGGTATCCCCAACTACACCCAGATATGTGGGGGTGGACTTAGGGCATTCATCCCTTTGCTCTTTTGGATCAACTAAAATGAGAGGACTCGTGGGCTTCCCTGCAATACTAACAGGCAACTCATGCATTTGTTAGATGTTTGCACACCGCACCTCTGTCCTTGCCTATAACAATATCATTTTCTATAAAGAGATTAAAAACAAAATCAGGAAACACCATCCTTTTGCTTAAGTTGACAACTATTCAGTAAAAAGCAGAATTTTAGCTGCTCTTGGGGGAAACTGGTATCACTATACACAATGCTTGATCAGCACAGGAGAATTGCAGACGGAATTCATTCAAGAGCCTTTTAGTAAGTGCTACAAGATGGCATGTATGCAGGGCTCTCCATGTGTCCAGCATCTTAAGGGCTCTGGATACATTAACTCATTTACAAATATAAATCATGCTCTGTAATTGCCTTCCAAGTTTCAATGTTTCTTATCAAATTAGGTAAATTGAACAGGTTTAGAAAATCAATCAGATTATGGTTAACCAGGCAACAAGTTCTCCTCCAGCAGCAACTAGAAGAGACCCCATAACCTAATAGGGGCTTCAGAGCCAGACCAATAGGAATCATGGCTTGACTTACACCTGCATGCACTGGGACTTAGGGTTCAACCTCTGTGACCTTCTGTAGCCCCTCTGTAAAAAGAGACTGGTGACACTATCTATGGGTGCTGCTGTAGAAATCGAGATGAGATGACACGGGGCACAGGGTCCACATGCAATTCATGGTCATTTGTATTTATTCAATGCTCATCGCTTTATTATCAGTATGGGGCCAGTCAACACCCACTTGTTTGGGCATAGTACCAGTACCTAACACCAAGAGATCTGGCACAGGGGAAAGCTTTAGAATTCGGGCTTCTGAAGTCTTGAGCCTTTGAACCCCCACTTTCTCCTTGGGATTCCTAAGACACAGGCTTGTTCTGTCACTGTAGCATGAGGGTGCTCCATGCAGAGCACAGTGCTCTCAGAGGGTTTTGCACACAGTCTGGAGATTAACCTCCTGCATTTTTGCTTATCACTGTCCACACAGTAACCACTGTCTGGAAACTCACATATGGTGTCAGGCCATTGTCTCTATCTTCCGGCTCCCATTGATTTTTCAACCCACCTGGTCTGGCTTCTCCTCCCAATGGTCTACTGAGAATGCTTTGCAGGGCTTACCCAGGAGCTCTGCCTTTAAAAGTTCAGTGCAATTTTGTTGTTTTTTTCAGTTTGCACCTTCCTGACCTCTCGGCAGAATTAACTCCTTCCCTCTTGCCTCCTTGAAAATTGTCTTATTTTTCTCCCTAAATCTTTGAAAGCTTGCTCTGCCTCTTTGGCACACCAGTTCCCCTTTGCAACTGTAAAGGCTGGCCTTGCTTAGGGCTGGCCCCCAGACAGCCTCGCCCACTGCCAGGGACTCATCGCACCCATTTGCTACGACTTTCTGGTTGGGACGCCTAAGCCTCTCACTGGCACCCAGATGAACCCCAGTGGTCTCCCTGACTCTTGAAAATCTCACAATTGCTCAAAACACTAGGTTCCTAAGTGGAGTTCACGATTCTCATCCTCCCCAAGCCTCTCCCTGCTGTTGTTTCCAGTCTCCCAGGTTGAACAGGTAGCCAGGTTTATCCCTGAGTATTTCCCAACCCACCTTCCAGTCTCTTCCACTGCTTCCACCATCTGGGTCAAGCTCCTGCCTTTGTCCACCTGCCACTGCATTAGCTACCTCCTGGTACCTGCTTCCACTCCAGCACATGCAGTAAAATGCAGCCAGGACCTTGAAAATCATCTAACTGTTTAATCTTCCAATTAAAAATACCCATGACAAACCAGGCACGGTGGCACATCCCTGTAATCCCATGACTCAGGAGGCTGAGGCAGGAGGATCACATGTTCCAGGCCAGCCTCAGCAACATAGCAAGGCCCTAAGTAACTGAGTGAGACTCTGTCTCAAAATTTTAAAAAAATGTAAAAAGGAGCTAGGGATATAGCTCTGACATATAGCATCCCTGGATTCAATCTGTAGTACCAAATAAATAAATAAAAATACAAAGGGTTGGGGATGTGGCTCAGTAGTACAGCACCCCTGGGTTCAATCCTTGCTTACAACAACAACAACAAACCTATTACATGAGATTCTCCAACTCCATCTATTACCAGCAAATGCCATAATTTCATTCTTCTTTAAAGGTGAGTGATATTCCATCATATATATAGATGATAGAATATTATTCATCTTTAATACATAAATTAAATATATATATTACATATTTATATATATATATATATATATATATATATATATATATATATATATATCTCACATTTTCTTTATCCATTCATCTGTTGAAGGACACCCTAGGTTGGGTCCCTAGTTTAGCCATTGTGAGCTGAGTGGCTACAATCAGAAAAATGAGCAATTATACTCTATGAATGTATGATTTATCTAAAAGCATAAATGCATTCTGTGGTGTATAACTAATTAGAACAAATTTAAAAATTTAAAAAACCTATTACAACTTCTCAGTTCTCAAAGATCAAATCTAAAATTATTTGCTAGGTTTCCTTTAACCCAGTTTTACTTTATAACCTTTTATTTCTTTGTATTTGAGAATGAGTACCTATTAGGTGTCCATCTTGTCTAGATCTTGGAACAGGTACATTTTCTACAATGGGCAAATGTTATTTGAAATTTTTTATTTAAACAATGTCTAGCTGCTGAAAGGGATAGATACAAATGAAATGAAAATGTTAAATCCTCTTTATAATTATAATTTTGAATAATCTCCCTAAGAGCAAAATGGTTCACTCACAGGTTTTTAGATGTGGGTTTAGAGAAATCTCTCTTCGTAAGCATGAACACATGGATTTTGTAGAGTTAGCTTGGGCTGTGATAGATATAAATGTGTCTCACGTCTCCCTCCCTCCTTTCCGACGGTCTCACTTTCAGAGCGTCAAGTACGCCCAGCCCATGCATTGAGAAAACTGGAGAAGCTGATATTCTAAGCACCATAGAGGTGAGAACTTGGGTAACAGAAACTCACCCACATTGTACACAAGGCACATTTCAATTTTCTGCTGCAGTATTCACAGGAGATTAGAGTGTTCATGAATTTAAGAAATTTCAGAGAAGACAGGGAGAGTGAGCAGCCAATTTCTACCGCATCGTTGCAAGGGACTCTCAGGAAATTTGTTATTAATTTTGTCCAAGGTGATGTAATCCAAACATTAGTCACTAACCCCTTTCAGAGATAACAATGATCTATTCATTGCCATGCTTATTGACCTCATGTCAGGCCTTGTTTTTCTGTGACCTCTGTGTGGTATTTGATACCTCCACTACCCCCACAGAGTGACTCATGCTTGACTTCCAGGGCCTAAACCTCCAGAGCCTTCCTCCCTTCTCCCTGGCCTTTCTATCTCTGGATCATCCCAGATCTGTTCTAACATGTAGAGAGGTCCCAACACTCCGCCCTTGTCAGTCTTTTCTGCTCTCCAGTCACCCCTTCTCCAGGACTAATCCATCCTTACAGCATCACTCAGGGCCCAACCCCAGAGTACTCTCTTCCAACAATCTTTCTGCCAAGCTCATGGTCCTTCATCTTCAATACCCTGGGGACTTACTTCCCGTCTATCCACTCCCCACCTTTCCCTCTCTCCTGCCTTTCCACCCAAATTCGCCTCCCCACTACTCACCCCCAAGCCCTCGTCCTCTTTTCTCCAATACAGTTACTCACAATTCCAAAAATGCATGCCATATTTCTAACTTGTTTGTAAGTGACGTCCCCTGCTTTCAGAATGAAGACCTAAACAGGTTCTGTATTGGCCAGTCCCTTTTGATAGCTGGACCCTTTCCACCTTTTCACCTTTTGTCTAATTCTCAGCCACTCTGGCCTTTCCTAAGTCCTTGGAATCTGCCTCACCACGATGGTTAATCTGGTGCCCAAATGCTCTTCTCCTGGGCCATCAAGCTTCCTGGCACCCCCTCGTCAACCTAGCATGTTCTCTAGGTTTCAGTTGTGTGACTTGCTACCACTGGAGTCAGGGAAGCTTCCTTGGCCTTCAGGCTGGGCTGGGACCCTGTTCATGGCTTGCATCGCATATGGCACATTTCTCTCATGACATTAAGCACAGCTGAAACATGCAGAGCACATTGGTTATCCCCGTGAGCCCATGAACTCTGGAAGTCCAGGGCTTGTTTATCCCTGCATTTCCAGTGTTGATGCGGGATAGGCAACTGGAAATAAAAGAAGAATGTGACCATGCGATGGAAACCCCGGGGTAGGCTGTGTGGGATGGGCCACCAGGTCCTGCAATAGCTCTTGCTAACAGCACTCCAGCCACTCTACCGTCTCCACCATCATTCCTGCTGTCACTGTCCCAGTTCTCATCATCCTTTGACTGGCTTGTTGGGAACAGTTCAGCCGTCTCCTTCAGATCTATCTTGCTGTGACTAGTTTTGTAAACTACTGCCAGATTAATCTTCCTTAAAAAATTTTATTGTGTTACTCCCTTGCTCAGGACTCCCTGGCCACTCTTTCCTGTCTACAGAACAGACTGGAGAATGTCACAGTGTCTCGGGGTTGAAGGGAACCTTGAGAACCATCTGGCAGATCCAGCTCTGGCTACAAAGGAGAGTAAGTCAAGAGAAGTTGGTTGACTTGCCAAAGGACACAGAAGCCGTGTTTCCACCAACCTGGAAATGGGCTGGGGGTTCTGCCTGCTCACAGCACAGACCTGTGCTTCCACTACATGCAAAGTACAGCCCAAATTCCACCTGTCCTTGGGGAACCTGGCTCCGACCCAAGGTGACCAACTTGCCCTGGTGTGCTCTGGACTTTCCATTTGAAAACCAAAGATCCCAAGGACTCCCACAGCTCCCTGGCAGCCTGGGGGTGGTGGCTTGCCCTGCTCCTGTGGACATCTCGTTCCCATCCCTCCTTGGCCTCTGAGGGGCATGGCTCTCAGCAGTCACAGTGGCCTGCTTCTTATTTCTGGACCATGATCCAAACTCACCCCCGCCCCACACCTCTGCACTTGCTCTTGCTTCTCTATCTGCCCACACTAGTGGTGTCAGAAACTCATATCCCTGACTTGCCATCTTTCTTTGGCTTGACAGAGGAGGCTTCCACAATCTGAAGTAAGTATATCTGTCATGTGCTTATTTTCTTATTTCCCTCCAGTCATTTATGTGATTGAAAATATGTAAGCATCATAATGAAGGTGGTAAGTATTGAATGGAGAGCCCGAAGTCCCTCCCTCCCATTGCACAGATTCTCACATGGTAGAAGGAGATGCCTGCTGGAGCCATCCACAGGCATGACAGCCACGGACAGGGGAGTGGAGAGGTGGGAGGCTACCTGTCTTTTAGTGTTCATTTGCACCACTCAGTGGATCCCCATCTAGGTCATGACAACAGTCCAGGCCCCTTCAGGCCAGCACATCACAGTGATCTATTGTAGGGATAAAAACCTCCTGGTGATGACAGCCAGGATTGACAGGGATGTTTAAATCCTCAACTATGCTTTGGATGACATTCAGTTTTTTTTTCATGAAGTTTCAAAATGTAACTGGAGCATTTTCAAAGCTTTCCACATGGAGGAAACACCAGGGACAAAAGAGGACATGAAACAGCTGTGGCTGAGTGAGGAAAAACACTGACCTCCAAGACCTGCACGTCCAGAGGGCAGGGGGTGCTGACTGCTGAGCTGGGTGACTGCAGCTGGTCACTCACACCCCTGGGTCCCCTGCCTCATCTCTAAAGTGAAACCGGTAGCACCTACCTGTGCTGCCACATGGCCACACACTGGTGGGTGCCCGTGGCACCTTCCCTGGTATGGGGGAGATGTGCCCAAGCTTTTCCTGATGACAGGACTAGTACTATATTTTCCAAAAAGCCTTCTTCTCATCAGAATATTTCTGTATTATGAGTTCCTGAAACTCAGACACAGCCAGCACTCTTTTTTTTTTTTAATTTGTTCATTGTTACATAAGTTTTATCTCACTGGTTAGTTTGTGTATATTTGAACTTTTCAACTAACATAAGCTTTCCAAGTTTCAGTTTCTTTTTACCTGCTACAAAAGTCTCACGTTTTTCAACTGCACACTACACCCATCATTCTGATTTGTACTCTGAATGAGTCATTTACAGGTGAGGCCCCGTGAGAAACCCCAGACCAAGAAATCCTGGCCCTGGCCCCTGGGGAGCCCAAACCCCATGGGGAGGAACAGACATGAGGACGTGATCTCAGCAATGTGGAGCAAGCATCTCAGTACAGAAAGGGGCTGTGAGAGAAGAACGGGAACATTTCACTTCTCAATCAAAGAATGAGACAGGTAAAATCTCAATCGAAGGAGAGGAGGGAAAGGGGAAATATTGGGAAATGATATTATTCAAATTATATTGTCATATTGTATGCATGTACGCATACACAACAACAAATCTCATCATCAATTATAATGCCACAGTAAAAAGTATGGAAATAAATCTCAAAGGAAGGAACATCTAACATCACAGGAGTCAGTCAAGGAGGGTTCCGTTAAGGAACTGACATCTGAACAGAGGTTCAAAAGATATGTAAGAGTTCACCAGGCATGCGAAAAAGGTGAGGGGTGTCATTCTTATGTGTCATTGACAAGCCTGGAACCGTACATCAATTTTTTCATGTCTTGTCTCTGAAGCTAACCTGCAAATTCCTTGAAATTTGGAATTCAAAAACATGGAAGCACCTCATACTATGTATTCCATGTCATAACTAGATACTTCATTGGATGTCTCCAAGTATGTAGCAGAATCCTGGCCCACAGAAATCCTATAACAAATCCTTATGATTAATAACCTGTACTTCCAGCTAATGTATAGTGTAAGTAACAGACACTGAGGTCAGTGGAAAACTATAATTAAATATATGTACTTCAGAATAAAAAAGTAACATCAATCAACCCAGATCCCAAACTGAAAATAGACTGTTGTTTTTCAGTTGGCAGAATGGAGTAAAAAGAAGAGAAGCAGAACTCTTTTCAGCCATTCAGACAGCTTTCCTGGCCTCTTGAAAAGCATTCATTAGCTCATCCCATATCCCTCTTCCTCTAAAATTAATTTCATTGTTGAAAATGACTCATATTTACTGTATTTAAGCAACAGAGAAAACTTTAAGGAAAAAGTTTAAAAACTATCTAATAGCCCAATATCTAGAAATAATTCTAATCTTTGATCAGTTATATTTCAGATGTGTCTCTGTCCATATGTGATGGAAGAATAGGGAGCTGTATAAATGATGGATAGATGGATGATGAAAGGATGGATGGATGATGAATAATAGATGGGTAGATGGTGGATGATGGATGATGGAAGATGCAAGATGAAAGATGGATGGATGATGGATGGATAGATAGGTAGAAGCATATCCTTTATTTTATTTATTTTTTTTAATTTTAAGAAAATGTTTATATTTTTAATGTAAATATTTCCTCTTAAATATTCAAAGTAATCCAAACAACACCTGTCTTTTTCTTCCTCCCCTTTTCAGAGAAGTATCAGTACCTGAAAAAGAGACCACTAGATTTTCTTTTTCTCTAAAATGATGAAAGACTTCAAGGTAAGTCCATTTCCCATTGAGTGGTATACAACAGGTAATAGCACAGCTCTGATCACACACGCTGATATGGTAACTGGCATCTGGAAATTCTGGCCTTCTGTAATATGTGGTTTAGCCCCTTCCATTCAGACTGATACATGTTGACTAGTAAAGCCTTCAGGACTGAGTGCTCCTCAGTATCCAGATTCCTTGCTCAGTCATTATCACACACAAGGGCTTGTTTTGTTATAGGAACTTCCTAATCTTGGTAATACCAGCTTCAGAATGTTGTCCATTTCAGTAGTAATTTGCTGCCTTGTTTCTTGTTTTTCCCTTAATAGGGTCTGACATGTTCTGGAGCAGTGTGGGAAGTAACATTAGCAGAAATTCATGGGAGGCCCGAACAAATAGCTTGTGTATGCTGAGTAATTGTTTCTCCATATCAGTTGTTTCTGAACATACAGGGTTGTTCTTTGTGTTAAGATTCCTCTTGTTCATGAGTATGTGATTTAGTCAGGATTCACTGGGGATATGCTTGTCTCTGCTCCACATGGTGTCCTAGAGTTGGTTTCCCTGAAATGTCTGACACACGCAAACCATGCAAAGGGGATGACTCGGGGCTCATTGTCCCTCCAAGAGGCTGGGACTTTGGAGTGCCATCAGCCTGGCATGCCATATTCCTTTATTTTTCCAAAGCTAATGGCAATCCCCTTCTAACAAATTTGCCTATTGACCCTCAGTAGACAAGGAGGAAATATCTCAATCTCACATACTTAATTCCTATATTTTCCAGATTCCTAAAATCAACTTATCAGTGGAATCTTGGGGAAACTTCCAGGGATGGTGTCAAAAATACTCAGATGAAAAGGGAAAATGCAGAGTAGTTATTTTTTTGTCCTGTCCATGAAAATCTATAGTCTAGGGATTTATGAGTTCTTACAAAAACGATGGGAATAAAACATCCGTTAGGTGAATATCTGCTCATATTGCAATGAGGCATGAGGAAACTAGGAAGGACAACTTTATTGTTCAAGCTTATAAAAGGAGGAGGGGGTTGAAACAGGACTATTGATAAAGTGCCTGTCTTTAAGACAGGAAGCTCGTGCACCTCCAGTGTAGGCATTAATATTGCAACAATACGATCTTGTTGTCTGCCTTGGTACTCTTTGCACTTGTATTTGCACAGTATCTTCCTTTAGAGACACCAGGAATGTGTGATGCATGAAAGTTAGAGGTGCCCTCAATCTAATGGAACCAAGAGAATTTCCTGAACTAACTATGCTCCAACTCAGCATAGCATTCCTGATGCTTTTCAGTCTGGGTGTGTAGGTTGGGGGAGAATCCAGTTGCCATGGTAATGTGGAAGCTCAGAATGTTCATGGACCAACATCACTCACTATTGTGTACTAGGGCTTCCCAGGAAGGGCACTACTGACATTTGGGAACAGAACACTTCAGTGGTATAGCCCATCCTATGCACTATGGATGCTTGAACTCTGCCCATTACATCTGTAGTGGTTCCTTTCTGTTTAAAACAACCAAAATGACTCCAAAGATTACCACATGTCCTGGGTGGGGTAGAGGAAAATTACCCTGGGTGAGAACAAGCTCTTGAGACTTTGGAAGTCCAAAGTCCTTTGGGTCCAACACAAAGAAAGAAGGTTTCTTTCAGATAGACCCACAGTACTATTCTCCAGGAGTGGGGACGGGTGGGGGAAGTCAGGCAGGCTGTTTGGACCAATACCAGCAAGAGCCACAGGAGCAGAAGGCAGGTACACAAGATAATACCCTCCCCAAAGCCAGCCCTGAATTGAAAGCCATGGGACAAAGAGCAGAGGACAGGAACCTTGCAGGCTTTCCTTTTCACCAGGTGCTGGAACAGGAAAGAAGGGGCAGCGAAGACATTGCTTGTACTTTTTGGATAACTTGAAATGTCAATGCACAGCCCATTAAGGCACCAGTGGTGGGGGACCTGAGCAGTTCACAAACTGTGAATTTTAGTCTTTCAGTCAGAGTTAAGATGGCTGGGTAAACAATGTTTAGAAGTTCCTGAAAGATAGTCACTAATTAATGAACAGTAGGCCCTAGTTTCTGAGACATTTGAAACAAAGCAGGACAAAGCTCCTGACTCGTAGACTTCAGGGACTGAGATAAACAGCCAGGGTGGGGGAGAGGGACCCCTCCTCTCTCCATCACCATCATTCACCAATGCGTCAAGTAGAGGGTTCATTTTTTTTCAAGTATGACTTTTATTCTCAGGAAAAAAAAAACTATCATTTAAGGAGCCAACTACTTATGTTCTATTTGGTGATATAAATGTAATGTTAGCATCTTACTAATCAAATAGAAAATTGTTTTGTGCTAACATTTTTAAAACTTCCCCATCTCTCAGACAAACAGTACCCATTGCTTTAAACACCTCAGTGTCTAGTAATTGTTCAAAAATGTGTCTGACTACCAGTAATTTATGTCCTGTCAAAAATAAATATCAGATACTCACTTCTTCCAGTCAGTGACTTGAAAAACATGCCCACATGTCAATTACCAGAAGTTGTAGCAATGTTTCTTTTTTCTGAATTTGTGTGAACAGAAAAAGGTTCTTCCTCAGTAACAACTGTTTTCTGAAAACTTTATAAATATTTACCTGAATCTCCCTGCAACAACACCTAAGGAAGCAAGGAAAGCCCGTGTGTGGCTAAACACACACACTGGAAGGGTGCTTCTTGGTAGCAAATGTTTAAATGTGAAGGAATAATGTATAGACTTGTGAATTATTCTTTTCCCAGAGGCCCGACCTCAAAGCATTTACATTTTAAATTGTAAATAAAAATGATTTACATTTTAAGAAGTTACAGTCACTGGTTCCTTTCCCTATTACCCAAAAGCAATTGCTTCACAGATTATTTCAAAATTGCAGGTAAATAAATGAGTAAAAAACTGTGACTATGAAACAGAAATAATTCAGAAAATTGGCAGCTAATTAAGATAGGTTATTAGAGCAGCTCTGTATAAGATTGTTCTCCAAAACCAAGACTGATAAATCCTATGAGTAGAATCCAGAACTTACAGCAATATATATATTTATGTATAATATATATTTACATAGCTACTTGCAACCATATCTATATAGTAAATAGCTACATATCAAGCAAGAGATTAGAAGTGTTAGTGATTTCTAAGGTTTCACATCTTAATATAATGGTTTTTTTATTGAAGAAGACTGTAATAATTTAATCATAAACTCACCAATGCTCATTATTTTATCAGGTTTTCCATGAAGTTTTCTTGCTAGATCAGACAACTGAATTTCAATGAGGGAGGTAAAGGAGAATAAATTTGGTCAATCTAACAGTATCTGCTCCCTTTCCCCTTCCTGGTTCTCAGCTGAAGGTACTAAAAATATATACAGTCTGCACATACAGAGATGGATGGTGTGAAGATGTTGGAAATGAGACCCTAAGTGGTCCTCTTCAAGGGGTAAATTAGAATAAGTAGATTTTCATTAAGCACGAACAGATCAATATTTCATTATTATCATGGTGACAATCGCATGTTAATAAGAAGTCATCTTTTTCCAAGCATCTAACTGCCAAACCCACTGGAGTAATGGCCTCCTTCTTCCAGTGGAGTCTCTTTACATTTCCTCTCCTGTAATATGGAAACTTGAGGGGCGGCAGTGTATGAAAGCTTTGACCTTTGCTGGGCAGAATTAGGAAACACCTAGGAACTTTCCCTCCAGGAGCCAGGAGTTTTGCTAACTTGTTTCCCCAGGGTGGCCCTCCCCAGAGCACTCCTGTGGACTTGTTTGTCACTGGATTTAGATGATGATCTTCTTTGGCAGACAGTAGTTTTACCCATAGAAGTCAAATATGTTTTTTTTTCCTTTCAGGAAGGAAGATAATAAGATAAATCATTAATTAAAGGGGCTACATATGGGACAGATGGAATTCTAACCATGTGGCCACCCTCCCAACAGTGGAGGGTAAAAAGCACCATCAATCTCTCACAGTCCAGCAGTCCTCAATAGGGCCTGTCCTGCCCTCACACAGGATGATAAACAACATATACTCCCAGTGCAGCCCATTAGGTAATGTAGAGTAAGTGAACTATGAGATAATGCTTTTATCCTTCCTGGGAAGGTACTCTTCATATTTCACGTGGCCTGGAGAAAGCATGCTCAGTTGAATGACAACTAATGAGGATTAATGCATTATTCTGCAGAGGATCATGGGTTCTTCTCTTTTGTGCAATAGTTAAATAATAACGAAATGAAATTAAAAGGCCCTGGATGCTTCCTTTCCTTTGGAAGCACTGGCTCTTCCTTTCCTTTCTCTTTTATTCTTCTATTTCTTCTTTTTATTTCATAGGGCTCTTAGATGTTCATCTTCTAAATCCAGTTGACATAATCATTGCCTCTCAGCTCATTATGGGAACAAAAACAACAGAAAATCCTTAATAGACTTCACTACAAAGTCAAAATTAATTTGCAAGGTTCTAAGAACCAAAGAGCACATGAAAATGACAATTTTTCTGTGGATTCAAAGGCACACATGTGTCCTCCAGGAGTTACCAATCATGCATTCTCTAATTGTGTATTTATGAAATCTTTTATTTATTCACACAGTAATGATTTATTAAGCATCTACTCTGGCTGGAGACCCCTGGCTGCTCTCTTGGACAGGTGGGACTGATAGGACTTAAATAATGACAGGAAAGAACATTTGATTGTCAATAGTGGCAAGAGTCAGGGAAGAAGAACCACAGGAGACGAGAGCAGATCTAGTCTGTGCAGCTTCTCTCAGAAAGTAACGCCCAAATGGGAACCAAGCACATGAGGGAAGGTGGAAGGCAGGCAATTCAGGAAGAAGACACAGTTTGCAACATCAGCAAATGATAAAACAGAACAAGAGCCTAAGTAGAGGCATAGGAGGACTGCAGGAGGTAGATGCCACAGGGGTTTGGAGGAGATGGCGAAGTGCTGGATCTTCTGTAAATATGTCCAGAGTTGTTACCTGAGCTGTGTCCCCCTAACAGAAGGGTTGAAGTTCTAACCCCTGGTACCTGTGAATATGACCTCACTTGAAAAGAGGGTCTTTGTGAATGTGATCAGGTTAACATGCGGTGGTCAGGGTGTGCCAAGTCCAGACTGGTGTCCTTACAACACAAAGGCAGCTGGGACACAGACACACAGAGGAGGTGACGCATGAAGACCCAGGGGAGGTGCATGTGACAACAGAGAATGGAGCGAAGTGTCCGCAAGCCAAGGTCTGCTGGCCACCCCAGATGCTGGAAGGGCAAGGCACCATTCTCCATGAGAACCTTCAGGGACAGAGGATGGCCCTGCGGATGCCCTGATGTTGTATTTTGTACATTAACTTATGGTTTTTAACCACCCAGTTGGGATACTTCCATTTAGATGCCCTGAAAACACATGTACCCAGAAAAACCACTGAAGACATTTAAGTGAAGGAAAGAGTTCTAAAGGAGCGAGTGACCTACCTAATGCACTGCCTTCTGAAAGCACCCCTTGGCTGCAAAAGAACTCCATGGAATTGGAAAGGATTGGCGATGGAGTGGAGAAGAGTGTCAAGCAGCCCATGCTAGAGCTGTGGGTTGGTGGTGGGGAGCTGGCTGGGCCTTTGTCATTATCAGGTGTCGTCTTTGCAGTCATTTCCCTGGCTGCTGGGTGGAAGGTACTTTGGCATTCTGGATAGAAGCTGGACTTTCCAGTGTTGGTGTTGTATTTGTTTGTTTGTTTTTCTTTTGTATCAGGGATTGAACTTGTAATCCTCCTGCCTCAGCCTCCCAAGTCCCTGGAATTGCAGATGAGTGCCACCTGGCTCAGTTGAACATCCCAGGTTTCTAACCCACCTTTCTCCTTTCTTGCAGCATGATCTTGGGCATGACCTCCCACCGCTTCCTTCCTGGTACTTCAGTTTATGCACCTGTAAAATGGGCTCCAGTTCTCTGAGCATTGCTGAGGGCATTAAAGGAGACCATCTGTGTCGGTTTCTAGAAGAGGTCCACCAGGGCTTAAGCACTAACTGTGTCCCTCATTATTATAAGAAGAGATTTTAGCAAAATAAACACAGCGAGAAAGCAGATCCTGCCCTCAGGCCTGGGGCCAGCTCAGCTCAGCTCCTCTGCCTCTGCCTGAAGCTTTCTGCTCCCCTCATTAGAAAGTAACTTTGCTTCCTGCTGTGTGCTCTTGAGAGGAAAGAGCCTGGTGGAGGCTGCAAGGGATGCTGTGAAGGTCTTAAAAGAAATTACAGCCTGCATAGAAATATTCACTCCAGTGGAGAACCTTAAACCATTCCCTGGGTCATTGAACAGTGATTGAGAGTATATTACTGTGCACTTAAGGTGACTGCAGTCACCGAAGTTCAGAGCGAACAGAAGGGGAGCATTTTAAGCATGGAAGTGCCCCTAATAGGAGCATCCTTCCTCACACTCTGGGAGGATCAGATAAACCAGGAAGACCCTGACCCCATGAACAGAGAGTGTGCTGGGGAAGGACAGACAGATGTCATGGTGACAGGCACAAATAGAGGTGTGAAGTTAGGTCAGGGGGACACAGGGCTACAGAGATCATACAGCAGGGCTGCAATCTGCTTGAACAGGATGCCAACTGAGGGAGTGGCATTTTCCCTTGGGTCCCCAGCATGGCCACGTGAAGGGCCACTTCACCTCTCAAAGCCTTATCTGCAAAAAGGCAGCAACTGTGTGTCCATTCTGGAGGGCGTGGGCAGGTGAAATGAGAAGACATAGGGGGATCAGGGAGGAGGAGCAAGCAGGTAGGGTTATCTTGGTCCACGGGTGGCTGCAGAGCTGGCAGGCAGCACGTGTTCCTGGAGAGTTCCCCATGGGGACATTCTGAGGGCTACTGAGAAGTTCAGAAGAAGGTAAGTGTGCGGAATTGCTCAAGGTGGTCTGTGGTGGCTTTAGGAGGCAGGAATGATTTCCTTCTATCAAAATCAACCCCAGCACCCCAAACAAAGCAAACCAGAAAGAAATAGATGATAGCGTCCCAGAGAGTACAGTCAAGGGGGAAGCTTGGAGTCAGGGAGGATTTCCTGGAG